>NC_134532.1:172342831-172495331 GCF_050624435.1 Tenrec ecaudatus | reverse complement strand
GAAAAGGGTGACGTCAGAAAGTACAAGATATGACAAAATAATAATATTTTGTAAATTATCAAGGGTTCATGAGGGAGGTGGGAATGGGAAGGGAGGGGGGAAAATGAGGAGCTGCTACCAAGGGCTCAAATAGAAAGCAAATGTTTTGAGAATGCTGAGGGCAACAAATGTACAAATGTGCTTGGCACAATGGATGTGTCTATGGATTGTGATAAGAGTTGTAAGAGCCCCCAATAAAATGATTTTAAAAAAAGAGAAAGAGCTTTATATATAAGAGCATTTGAATATTGAGAAAACACATCCCAGCCCAGTCCAGATGAAGTCCTTAAATCTGATATTAGCTCATATGTTCGATACCAATCTATAAGGTCCTCTTTAGACTCACAAAACACATTCAATGATGTCTAATGCGGGAAGACCACAGGCCAGTGGGTGCAAAGTCTTGTGGATCCAGTGGCTGTAGAAACATCTCAGTGCTGGCAGGGGTCTCCACATGGCTCCTCCAGTTCCCAGGACACGGGCTCCTCCAGTTCCCAGGACACGGGGTCTTATCAGCATAGTGCCATGTGTCTTGTCAGTAGAGTGTCTCTCAGGCATTGAGCCGAGAGAGAGTCCCGCCTCCAAGGAGGAAATCCAGGAACTCCCAGAATCTTTAGGGGAAGGCCATGCCCACACAGAGGCCTCATTGGCTATGCAATAATTGATAGCCTAGCCTCCACCCCTTAACTTTGAATCCTCAAATTGACAATTATATAACTACCACACGAGAGCTTCTTCCATGTTGACTTAGTTGATGCCTCCCTTAGCTGGCTGCTTGTTTGAAAGCAAACCTCTATATGGTTTCTTGATTGGTGTCCTCACTTGCTTTTTGCTTTTATCTGAACATCATTGGCTATGTGATTTATCCTTATCTGGCTTTCACTGTAGGAATAGGATCCCATTCTCTTAGAGGTAGGCCAATTAGACATTAGGCATTGTGCTTGATATGTTAGAAACAGGCGGTTTCTCTGAACATAGTATGTTCATCTTAGAATAAACCCTATTTCACTTCTGCAGAATTTACAGTAATTTTTCTGACAATATCCTTTGCTCTTGGAACACTGTCAGGAATTGCATCCTTCGTTTGTAATATCTTGTGGGAACTCGGGGCACAGCACGAAACTGAAATGAATGACCGTGTCTCACCCTCTGTGGCTTGGCACTGTTCCTCTGTACGCTCTATGTTTGTTTATTGAAGTGACAAAGGCAAGGGAATAAAAATGCAGCATTTCACTAAAAGTGTAACAAGTTTTATGAGTTGAATAAATAAATATTACCAGTATAGTTCCACTGTAATTTTTTTAGCTTTGTTCCTTTGTTTTAGTGTCTACTGCTAATTAATTTGTTTCATTCTAAGAAATGTTATCATCATTAAAAATGCTAACTAACTTTAAAATTCTAGCTTGATTCCTATTGTCTGTCAGCACTTTATGTGTGCCATTTTATTGCTCTGGCATCCGGAATTTTTACTAAAAAAAACCTGTCAATTTGATTGTTGTTCCTTTGAAAATAATGTCTTTCTATTTTTTCCAGTAGATTTTAAAGATCTTTTTCATTGTTTTTGGTTTTTCAGTGTTTTATTATAGAGTACAAAGATGCAGTTTTCTTTGAATTTTTTTTTTATCTTAAGGTTTCCAGGAATTGGATTTTATTGCTTTTTGAAAACCTTAGTTGGTATATCTTCAAATACTGCTTCTGCTCTCACATCCTAGGATTAATTTACTAGACTACATTTCCCCCATTATTTTTCTATACTTTACCCCTTTTTCCATATGTGCTTCTGACTGAATACATGTTAACGTTCCTATATTTGCCTTGGTGGCATCGTCGTATGCATTGAGCTGCTAATCACAGGTCAGTAAGTGGGAACCAGCATCTCTTTGGAGAAAGGTGAGGTCTTCTACCCCTCAAAAGTTAACGAGTTGGAAGCACACAGGGCAGTTCTACTCTGTCCTATAGTGTCGCTGTGAGTTGAAATCAACTCAACGTCAGGGAAAAAAAGGCTTTATGGATTTTTTATCTGCTATGTGTCCTCAACTACTAAATTTATCTTTCTTAAGTTTGGAACTGTATTTCCCAGTCTTGATGTTCCACTCTTTATTAGATTAAATTATTTGATGAAGTTCTTAATTTTTTTCTTCATCTCACACATGTGATTCATGATTAATTAATGTCTTTGTCTAACTACTTTCAAACAAATAAGAGCAACACCCTCCTCCCTTCCTTGCTATCAAGTTGATTCTAACTCATAGCAACCCTTTAGAGGGTTTCCAAGGTTGTAAATGTTTACAGGTGCAGACAGCTTCGTGTTTCTCCTGCAGAGTAGCTGGTGGGTTTGAATCAACAATCTTTCAGTTAGTAGATCAATGCTCACCCAATAGCACCACCAGGGCTCCTTTTAACTTTATTGTTTAGGGTAAATATACCCAAACCCAACCCAACTGACTGCATCAAGTCTATGCTGACTCATAGTGACCCTATAGGACAGGGCAGAACTGCCCCTGTGAGTTTCTGAGACTGTAACTCTTTACAGGACAGAAAACCCCATCTTTATACCTGGGCTAATATGGGTTCTTTTTACTTATTTTTACCCTTGGATTTTGATCATTTGCTCCTATTCCTTGACTTGTGTGGTAACTTTTGATTGACTGTTAGACATTGGATATGAAAAAAAATAGTAGAATTCTGGATGAGGCTCTGTTTTTATAGAAAATATTAATTTTTGTGTATCATATGGGTCATAATTAAAAGCCCAGAAAGTTTGTCAGAACCTTTCTGCAGTGATTGTCTTCTCTGTTTGCTGGACTGTTGTGTTGTTGTTGAGTGTTTTTGAGTTGGTTCCAATTCATCGTGGCCCTACGCACAACAGATGAAACCCAGCTCGGTCTTGCCGCATCCTCACAATCATTATGTATTTGAGGCATTGTTGCAGTCCCTGGACCAGTCCATCTGTTTAATCAACTTACTATTTTTTAATGCCCTTCTCTTTCACCAAGCGTGATGTCCTTTACCAGGGACCGTTTTCTCTGGATAATATGTCTAAAGTATGTGAGGTGAGGTCTTGCCATCCATAATTCTAAGAAGCATTTTCCCGAGACAGAGTTGTTCTTTTGGCAGTCTGTGCTAAGTCCAACAGTCTTTGCCCACACTGTAATTCAAGCCCATCAAGTGTTCCTCAGTCTTTCTTATTTGTTGTCCAACGTGCATGTGAACAATGGAGAATGCCATGGCTGGGGTCAAGTGCACCTTACACCTCTTCACCACTTTAATGAAACCTTGTGGGAAGATGTTCCCAAAGCATTTGATTTTTTTTGGACTGCTGCTTCTATGAGTATTGATTGTGGGTACAAGCAAATTGAAATCCATGACAACTTTGATCTTTTCTCTGCTTATTGTGATGTTGTCTACTGGCTCAGCTGTTCAGATTTATAGGCAAACAGTTACAAGTATTTGGAAGTGTTCTACTTCTTATTATAGGAAACAGATTGAGAAAACAGATTTGTACAGAAACATAACATTATCTTTAAGACAAGTAGACTTAGGCTTAAATTCAGCGTTTTTGTGGTTGCTAGGTGGCATTGAATCAGTTCTGACTCATAATGATCCTTTGTGCATTAACCGTCTTTGTGGATGTCAGTTGGATCTTGACTCAAAGCAGAGAACACCAGAAAGATATTTACCTTTGTTTCTTTGACTGTGCCGAGGCAGTCAGCAGTGTGGATCATAACAAACTATGGATAGCCCTGAGGAAAATGGGAGTTCCGGTGCAGTCCATTGTGCTCATGCAGAACTAACAGATGGATCAAGAAGCAGTTGTGCAAACCCAACAAGGGCATACTGCATGGTCTAAAATCAGAAAGGTGTGTGTCAAGGTTGTATCCTCTCACTGTACTTATTCAATCTATATGTTGAGCAAATAAAGAAACTGGCTTATATGAAGGATGAGGCTCAGTATTGGATGAAGGCTTATTAACAACTTGTGATACACAGATGGCACAATCTTGTTTGCTGAAAGTAAGAAGGGCTTGAAGCACTTGCTGATGAAGATCAAGAATTGCAACCTTCAGTATGGATTACAACTCAAGGTAAAGACCAAGATTCTTACAACCGGACCAATAGATAACATCATGATAAATGCAGAAAGGACAGACGTTGTGAATTATTTTGTCTTGCTTAGAGCCCCAATCAATGCCAATGAAAGCACCAGCCAGTAGATCAAAAGACACATCCCAGTGGGTAAATCTATTGCTCAAATCTTCTTAAGAGTCTTGAAAACCAAGGACTAAATGTGCCTTACCCAAAACATCTTATTTCACTTGTCTCATATGCATGTGCAGATTGGACATTGCAGTGGTTTGTTGTTGTTTTGTTGTATACTGTTGCTTTGTTTTCCTCTGTCTTGTTTTTGTGCATTTTATTATCTCCACAGGTCTGTCTAAATAAGATAGGCTGGATGAACTATCTGGGGGAAAAACAACAGGATCGACAGTTCCGGGGGGGACTTGGGTGGGTAAGGAAGTGGTGTTAACAAACCCAGGGACAAGGAAACAACATGGGATCCAAATCGGTGGTGAGGTGGGAGTGGCAGGCCTGGTAGGGAATGATCAAGGGTAAGGTAACTTAACGAAGAAGTATAGCTGTAACCCAGGTGGGGACGGAGCATGATAGTGGGGCAGGAGGGAACTCAAGGGAAATAGAGGAAAGAGCTAGGAGGCAAAGGGCATTTATAGAGGTCTAGACAAAGACATGTACATTCAAATATATATATGAGGATGGGGAAATAGATCTATGTGCCTATATTTATAGGTTTAATATTAAGGTGGCAGAAGGACATTGGGCCTCTACTCAAGCACTCCCTCAATGCATGAATACTTTCTTCTATTAAATTCTATGCATTCTATGATGCTCACCCTCCCGAAATAATCGCTGAAGCCAAAGCGGGTGAACAAGCAAATGTGGTGAAGAAAGCTGATGGTGCCTGGCTATCAAAAGAGATAGTGTCTGGGGTCTTAAAGACTTGAAGATAAACAAGCGGCCATCTAGCTCAGAAGCAACAAAGCCCACTTGGAAGAACACACCAGTCTGTGTGATCACGTGGTTTCAAAGGGATCAGTTATCAGGCATCAAAGAACAAAAAATCATATCATTGGGTGCACAACTCCATGGTACGATCGCCAAGGACAAATGGGTGCATAAGCAAATGTGGCAAAGAAAGCTGATGGTGCCTGGCTATCAAAAGAGATAGTGTCTGGGGTCTTAAAGACTTGAAAGTGAACAAGTGGCCATCTAGCTCAGAAGCAAAAAAGCCCACATGGTAGAAGCACACCAGCCTGTGAGATCACGAGGTGTCGAAGGAATCAGGTATAAGGCAGTATCAAAAAAAAAAATCTTACCACAGTGAATGAAGGGGGAAGTGCAGAGTGGAGACCCAAGGGCCAAGTGTCAGCCACTGAAGATCCCCTCACAGAGGGGTCTAGAGGAGGAGATGAGTCAGTCAGGGTGCGATGTAGCACCGATGAAGAATACAGCTTTCCTCCAGTTCCTAAATGCTTCCTCCCCCCCAACTACCATGATCCGAATCCTACCTTGCAAGTCTGGATAGAGCAGAGGTTGTACACTGGTGTAGATAGGAACTGGAGGCACAGGGAATCTAGGGCGGATGATACCTTCAGGACCAGGGGTGTGAGGGGTGAGACTGGGAGGGTAGAGGGAGAGTGGGTTGGAAAGAGGGAACCTTTTACAAGGATCTACATGTGACCTCCTCCCTGGGGGATGGACAACAGAAAAGTGGGTGAAGGGAGACATCGGCCAGGGCAAGATATGACAAAATAATAATTTATAAATTATCAAGGGCTCATGAGGGAGGTGGGAGTGGGGAGGGAGGGGAAAAGAGAGGACTTGATGCAAAGGGCTTAAGTGGAGAGCAAATGCTTTGAAAATGATTTGGGCAGGGAATGTACAGATGTGCTTTATACAATTGATGTATGTATGTGTATGGATTGTGATAAGAGTTGTATGAGTCCCTAATAAAATGTTAAGAAATAAAGAAAATTGGACATTGAATTAAGAAGACCAAAGAAGAATCTATGCATTTGAACTGTGATGTTGGAGAATAATATTGAATATACCATGGACTGCTAAAAGAACAGACCAATCTGTCTTGGAAGAAGTGTGGTGAGAGTGCTCTTTAGAGACCAGAATGGAAAGACTCTGTCTTACATGTTACATTATCAGGAGAGAGACCAGTCCTGGAGAAGGACATCGTGTTTGGAATAGTAGAGGGTCAGTGAAAGCAGAGGGAGGCCCTCCGTGAGCTGGTGGACGCAGCTGCTGCAACAATGAGCTTAAGCATAGAAACAACTATGAGGATGGAGCGGGACCGGGCAGTGTTTTTTGACTGTTCTGCATTACGTTGCTATGGATCGGAACCAACTGGATAGCACCTAGCAACAGCAATGAACAACAGAACACACCACAGCCCAGTTCTACGCCATCTCACCATTGTTAAATTTGAGGCCATTGCTACAACCACTGTGTCAATCCAGCTGTTTGAGAGTCCTCCTCTTTTTCATTGACCCTGTACCAAATGCGATGTCCTTTTCCATGAACTGGGCTCCTCTGATAACATGCCCAAATGACACGAGATAAGGTCTCACCATCATCAGTCCTAAAGAACAGTCTGACCTGTACGTGTTCCAAGACTGATGGATTAGTCATGCCTATGTGAATAGCCGCTGCTTCCTTGTTTAAACAAGATATAATGGCTAGATGAATAGTCTGACTTTCACACTACTTTATTAATATGCTTCCAATTTCCCTTCTCCATCACCCACCACATGTTTTCATTAAATTACTAAAAAAGACTTGGCTTTAGTTACATTTTTTCATTTATTTAAAGATAAATTTAGTATAAATGTGGCTTATAATTAGCATTTTGATTTAATGTTTGAGAGTAAAGATGGCAAAGAGTTCAAGTCCACTCTGCCAATTGAACGATCTCTGGGATTGCAGAAATAGAGAAACTTTTCATTCACTGAAGGGGGAGGAAGGCTGTCATTCAATTTGTCTGAAGCCAAGAGATTTTTGAAAATACACTAGACAGATGGATCTTAGGGCTAGAAAGACAAGGGGCACTGTTTTTGAGTTCACCATCCAAGAAAGCACTATAACCAAACAAGCCCCAGTGGCACTGGATGGCGCGCACTCGGAGCAGGGTCCTCTGTGGTGGAGCAGAACTGCGCTAGGGTTTCTGAGATTGCAAATCTTTACAGAAGCAGCTGCCACAGCTTTCTTCTATGGAGCAGTGTGTAGGTTTGACTCCCCAACCTTTTGATTAGTGGTTCGCCTTACCCACTGCTAGATAAAGGCTCTTAGAAAGCAATATAGCCTTTTGTTTTGTTTTTTAATGTGGAAGGAGCTTTTCATTTTTTTAAAGCCTCCGCTGATTTGGGGAGGCAAGGAATCTTATTTGGGCCAGTAGAAAACAAAACAAAACAAAACAAAACAAAACATAAAACCTAACCAGTGGCCACTGAGTCCTCTCCAACTGATGGTGGTCTCAATTGCAGCAAAGTAGAACTGTGTTGCACAGGGTTTTCAGTGACTGATTTCTTCAGAGGTGCCTGTAAGAGGACAGGCACCTCCAACATGTCACTGAGCAATTGAGTGTGTTAACCTTTTCCACCAGCACGAGGGGCTCCCATCAATATTCAAACAAGATCAATATTCAAATAAGAAAATAAGATGCTGTACTAAGAATCCAGTTACCCTGGTTTTTATGCAAACGGGTCAGAATTTACACATGGAATCCACGATTCTCTAACATCATTGGAAAGGGAAACGGTCAAAGTGTAGGAAGAAAATGGTCTAGATGTGATGAGTATCAAGAAATAGCAGTCATTAAAGCATGAACTATATGAAACAAGAAATATGTGATAGGTTTTTTGTGCCAACATGACTCCTGTAGGAAGACGTGGGTGGAATTTAGCTTGTCAATCAGGTTGCAGTTTGATTGGCGGGCAACTGAGATAATTGGTTCTCTGAGTCTGGCCTCTTCCTCTTTCTCCCTGGTGATCAGACCAGTTTGCTGCTGCCTTAGTTAACTGCTCTGCACTACCTGTGGGCTGAGCCAACCAGTGGATCTGGATCGTGGTGGATGATGTCGCAGGTGCCATGCATCTCTATTCCTTGAGGCTCCATCAAGACCTGCTTTGCTTTGCTGCTGCACTACTACCTCTGCTCTGCATGACATTTCATTTTCCAGCTGTTGCAGCCCCACCTTGCCATGTGTGCTGCCTGCAGGCCAACTCTGCTTGCCTTACCTGCTGGTAAAGTCCACACCTCTTGCCAGTCATTTCACTGTCTGCTTCTTTGACCTTGGACCAGCGGTTAGTGTGAGTTGGAAGGACTTTCCATCTATTAACTGTCCCATGAGAGTGAGTTGGACTGAGACCTCTGGTCTGCTCTGTGGACTAGTTAGCTATTGTATTCCTTCTCGCTACACCTATCCTTTAATATATATAATCTTAAATATTCTCATTTTGTTTCTCTAGAGAACCCTGCCTAATACAAAATGAGACATGAAAATGATGTCTGAGATAAAACTGCTTGCTGACAAAGCCGCAGAAATGAGGCCTGGGCATTATAACAAAGGAAATAATATTTAGGTATCACATGTGACAATAGAATTTAAGATGAGCAATACAGTTTTTATATTATTAAACTTGGATACAATATAAACACATAAATTAATCTTAGAATTTTAAACTCCTTCCGAAGTATTTCTTTTAGTACAGCTGTGATGGTAACAAATTCTATCACTGATGACTCTAATCTTATAAAGTAAACATTAAGACAGCTCTATGTAAACATCAAATTTCAGAGTACTTTTCATTGTCTTGTGGATAATTTAAGCAAAGTTTTAAATTTATTTTGGCATTGACTTTTAAATGCTTTTTAAATTCTAAGTCATTAAAAATATATTTGAGACTTCTAAAGTAAGTTTGCATTACACATTATATTATTCTGGGAATCACTTCTGATAACCCTAGGGCAGTGGCTCTCAACTTTCCTAATGCTGCGACCGTTTAATACAGTTCCCCATGTTGTATCACCCAGGGGGTCATTTATGGTGAGCCCCCCCAACCATAAAATTATTTTTGTTGCTACTTCATAACTGAAATTTTACTACTGTGTTAAATCATAAAGTAAATATCAAATATGCAGGATGTATTTTCATTGTTACAAATTGAACATAATTAAACCATAGTGATTAATCACAAAAACAATATGTAATCATATATTGTGAAATATTTATTTCTAATTACAAATAAATGACATTTTGTCTTGAAGCGTGGTGTAGAATGGGTAACAGTCTTCACGCCCGGTACTTGTATATGGGCACATCTGCATGTGGGTGGACCCGCCTAGAGACAGATAAAGGACCGGTGTCTCAGTTCCTAAGGTCATCAGAAATATGTTTTCTGATGGTCTTAGGCGACCCTGTGAAAGGGTCATTTGACCTCGAAAGGAGTCATGAGTCCACACGTGGAGAACCGCTGCCATGGGCAGTTGTAAAAGGAGTGTGTCAGAGGTGTCTGACCTCCACTTTCCTAGCTGGAAGGAGGAACGTCAGTATTAGCCCTTGACTGATCCTTATGAACTGGATATCAGACATGTCTCCTCCCTCTGTCCTCTTTTTACCAGATCTGACACCAATAGTCCCTCCCAAGGCAAGTGCTAGTTCTCTGCTGGGTTCTACAATTCATTGCATTAGCCCATAAAGCTCACATACAGTACTCATGATTCCGGGGCTAAATAGGGACGTTGACAGGTCACATCTCAGGATCAGAAATGTTGAGGAAACAGTTCTTTGGTCTACATTGCCTCTTCTCAGCTGTGCCTGCAGCGACACTTCATTTTCTGGTCCTCAGCCTCTCGGCCTCTCAACCCACATGGGACAAGTGTTACACTCCATTAGCATGTGCACACGCCGGAAGGGCCGCCTACCGGCAACCCAGCCTTTGGCCCAAAGACACCTAGCTTTGCTCGTTCCATCCTGGATCAGAGAGGTTCAGGGGACAAGTCCTTTATTTTTTTCAGGGCCAGGCCAACAAGGCTTGCATTTATCGAGTGACTGATCAATAGAACTGCCAAGGCCACCATGTACAGAGAAGAGAGGGGGAGTTTATTTCTTGGTCTCTTCCTCCTTGGACGGAGTCTTGATGAGCTCTTCCTTCTTGGCTGGAGTTGCTCCTCACGTGCCTCCTTGATCTTAGACCTGCGAGCCTCAGTCTGCTCAGCCAGGAGCTCTTGCGAGCCCTGTCTGCCTTCAGCTTTTCGATGTGTTCCAGGAGAACCCGCTCGTTCTTAAACACCTCCCCCTTCCCCTTCAGGGACACGCTGTCACTCGTATGGCGGTCAATCTTCGTGGACTCCCGGTATCTCCTGAGCAGCCGGCGCAGAATTCCCATCCTCCTCATCCACGTGACCTTCTCGGGCGTGCGAACTTTGGCAGTAATTGCCCTTTCGCTCACCTATGCCCATATGCCTGCCCTTGCGGGCGTGCTAGGGTGTGTTTGCGGCACCGGGCCCGAGAATAGACAGTCACAGGCTTGCAGATGACAAGACCATCTTTGATCGGTTTCCGGATTGGCCGACGGGCGTTGGCATTGGCCATTTCATTGGTCTCATTGGGATCCAACCAGACTTTTTTCTCACCGCAACGGAGGATGCTGGACGGGAGCCTCTTCTGAAGCCGGAGCCTACTCAGGGCTGCGGCCGCAGCGCCCAAAGGAGAGAGCACAAGTTCTTATCCTGTTTATTATTTCTTGAGGATAATGAGGTTTCCTTCTTCTGCCATGGCTCATTTTAAAGCCCGTGGAATGGCAACACTGAACAGTCTCAGCTACACTCCTACACACCCGATTGCCCGGTCCTACTGAGTCATTTGGTGGGAGTTATAAAGATAAGGCTACAAGAGCCCTATTAAGTAAATTCACTGGACCACGGAAGCCAGTAAATTATTTTTAATCGATTGAACTTCTTTTTTAGGGGGAATAAGTTTCTTCCACTCTTCAAGTTCCTACTTGCGGTGCAGGGAAATTACTTGGCAAGGATCCATAGTCTTCACAACACCCCTCTAACTACTCTCTGTGGGACCCCAACAGGGGGACTGATCCTTCTGCTGAGTAGAGAGAGCCACCTTGGAAGTAGGAATGAGAGAATTACATGATGACCCAGAAAGAAGAGCCGTGAACAGAGCAAGTTAAGAGTTCTACAAGGACAGGTGGCAGCAAAAGACAATGGGACCCAGCAGTGGACTTTCTGGCCCCTGGACCAGTAAAGTTGAGTGTCTTTGGGCATGAGGCTGGCTGGCGGAGGAGGTTGCCCTTAGGGCCTTGTAAGTGCTAATGGGGTTTGGTTACACTTGCCGGAGTAGGACAGAGTCCAGGAGGCTGCTTGGTTGAGAGACCAAAGAGAGATGTGTCCGCAGATCTGCCTGAGAAAAAACTGTGCAGACAAAACAAAAACGAAAATAACTGTATCCTTAGTGTCTCTAATCCTGAAACGTAGCCTGTGAAGGCCCATAATAAATAATGAAACGTAGCCTGTGAAGGCCCATAATAAACCCCGTAATTTTAGATATTGCCTGTGTTCTGTGAGGCCAGAGCACTGCATTACGTAACCCAACAGAGTAGTAGAGTGCTGGGCGAGGGATGGTTGGTACTGAAACAGGCTGAGGGAGGCTGGGGGGTGGAGGCCTGTCTGACTTCTCTCTCTCTCTTTAAAAAACATTATCACAATCCATACATACTTCAATTGTATAAAGTACATCTGTACATTCCCTGCCCTAATCATTTTCAAAGCATTTGCTCTCCACTTAAGCCCTTTGCATCAAGTCCTCTTTTTTCCCCTCCCTCCCCGCTGCCTCTCCCTCATGAGCCCTTGATAATTTATAAGTCATTATTTTGTCCTATCTTGCCCTATCTGGCGTCTCCCTTTACTCTCTTTTCTGTTGTCCGTCCCCCAGGGAGGAGGTAACATGTATATCCTTGTAATCGGTTCCCTCTTTCCAACCCACTCACCCTCTACCCTCCCAGTATCGCTCCTCACACCCCTGGTCCTGAAGGTATCATCCACCCTGGATTCCCTGTGCCTCCAGCTCCTATCTGCACCAGTGTACATCCTCTGCTCTATCCAGACTTGCAAGGTAGAATTCGGATCATGGTAGTTGGGGTGGGGAGGAAGCATTTAGGAACTGGAGGAAAGCTGTATTCATCATCGGTGCTACATCGCACCCTGACTGACACATCTCCTCCCCTAAACCCCTCTGCAAGGAGATCTCCAGTGGCTGACAAATGGGCTTTGGGTCTCCACTCTGCACTTCTCCCTTCATTCACTATGGTGTCTGACCTCTCATAGGAATCAGCCCAGGACTGATGCTGATGGTGTTTTTCCTACTTCCCCTAGTGAATCTGAAGGAGGTCAGACCTGACCCCCACCCCATTGCCTGACCACCCTTCTCCTGCTATCATATGACGTCAGTGAACATCTGGCGGAGAATTCCCTTGGTCTTCCTCCCTCTTAGTAATTGAGTCCCCCCAGAACGAGTGTGACTCATACAGGTGTGACCTTGTTTGCTTTTAGCTCAGTAAATATCTTAACACTTCTTACCTACTTCTTTCCTGGGAGGAAGCCTGTAGGTTTTTGACTTGGCTACTGACAGTGTGGTAGATACGTTTTCTTTAAGGAAAAGAGGTGGGAAGACCATTTTGTCTTGCTTTTGAATTGCCAGGAATAAAACGGGTAATTTTATCTCTATGTTATTTCTGCATCTGTTTAAAATTCAGAGGTCATAGGGGTGTGATTACCTAACTCTGACAGAAATCATACTGCACTAAAAATATCATAATACTGACAGAAATAATGCAATCTACTTATTTTGTTCAGTCAATTAGTTTTCCTCCACACTGATAAGAGATACATCATAATTTCCTAGTCCATCAGTACGTGAGACTCAATCCTCATTCCATGAGCTTTAATTCCACTAAGCACCTTCCAAACAGGGCCACCTGCATTCATCTTCTAAGTTGCCAAGGTTATTGTTTACATTCTATTTGTAACCTTAATTTCTTCTGAGATTTATCTACAGGTTGAGTGTAACATGTGAAACCATGTGTTTACATTTTTTGACTAAAAAATGATTTCTATATCCCAAAGCCTTTCTTGAAGTTGTCTATATTTGAGAGATTTATGATTTTCTTTATTTAGTTGTTTGTTTTTGCTGGCCTTCATCACTGCATCATTGTGTTTGTTTAGTTTTACAAACCCAACACCATTTCCCTCCCTGTTTCTTTACTACTGTCTTCCCCTTTGTCCTAAGCTCTGCTTTCCAACTCTTCTCTGGTCTGGCTCTCCTCTGGTGCTGGTTCTTCTCTGGTCCTGGCTCTCCTCTGGTCCTGGCTCCCCTCTGGTCCTGGCTCTCCTCTGGTCCTGGTTCTCCTCTGGTCCTGGCTCTTCCCTGGTCCTGGTTCTTTCCTGGTCCTGGTTTTCCTCTGGTCCTGGCTCTCCTCTGGTCCTGGCTCTCCTCTGGTCCTGGCTCTTCCCTGGTCCTGGTTCTTTCCTGGTCCTGGTTTTCCTCTGGTCCTGGCTCTCCTCTGGTCCTGGCTCTTCTCTGGTCCTGGTTCTCCTCTGGTCCTGGCTCTCTTCTGGTCCTGGCTCTTCTCTGGTCCTGGTTTTCCTCTGGTCCTGGCTCTCCTCTGGTCCTGGTTTTCCTCTGGTCCTGGCTCTCCTCTGGTCCTGGCTCTCCTCTGGTCCTGGCTCCCCTCTGGTCCTGGCTCTCCTCTGGTCCTGGCTCCCCTCTGGTCCTGGTTTTCCTCTGGTCCTGGCTCTTCCCTGGTCCTGGTTCTTTCCTGGTCCTGGTTATTTCCTGGTCCTGGCTCTCCTCTGGTCCTGGCTCTCTTCTGGTCCTGGCTCTTCTCTGGTCCTGGCTCTCCTCTGGTCCTGGTTTTCCTCTGGTCCTGGCTCTCCTCTGGTCCTCGCTCTCCTCTGGTTCTGGCTCTCCTCTGGTCCTGGCTCTCCTCTGGTCCTGCTGCACCACTGTGCTTCTGGTCAGCTCTTCACATTTCCCTCCCCACTCGTTTGAATCTTAATTGAGGCATCACATCATTTCATATCTTACCCAAGTACATACTTTTCTCCACAGGCAAACTCAACTTGTCAGGGTCAAGTTTGACATGAATAAATGTGCTTTGGCTGTGTTACCAGGAGAGGCCAAGTCCTGGAGAAAGACATGCTTAGTAAAAGAGGTCAGCCCCAAAGAGGAGGCTCCTCCTTGAGATGGTGTGACACAGTGCCTGCCACAATGGTTGAAACGTAACAAGTGTGAGGATGGGACAGGACTGGGCAGCGTTTCCTGCTGTTCATAGTCCTGTGACTTAGAATCAACTTGATGGCAGCAAACAGCAGAGTGGAAATGGCAACTGTTAGCTGTTGGTCTCTGGGGAAGCCATTCTCACTCTTAGAGGGGCTTTTATGAAAAAGAACCACATTTTATTAAATGTGTCAATTCCATATTATCCATCATGTTTGGTTGCCATAGTTGTAGAACAGTGTCTTCAAGAGGTTGCTATTTATTAATTTACATAAATGTCCAGGTGCATAGTGAACAAGTAAATCATTGGACAAATACAAACATAATTCATCTTGGATGGGTGCATGTGCCCAGTGGTTGGGAATTTAAACAAGGCCCTGTTCTTGCTGTCTGTTTCTATAAATGGAATTCGAAAAGAGCAAATGTTTACTTTCCAAAATTTTCACTTTGTGTGCACTCATATGTGTTTGTTGTAAACAGTGAGAGCTGCTAACATTCAGGAAAACAAGGTTATAAGACGTTTGAAATTTGGCTGGGAGAACAAAGGAAGAGCCTGTGGACTTCAGTGCCATGATCCGAACAGTATCTCTGAGCTGCACACCTCGACCACAATGGCCTTGTTGCAGAGGTTCCTACATTGCCCTCAGAGTCCCTCTCCCTTCCTTTTTTTGGATAAAACAACTTGAATTGCACCTAGATGTGGAAGATAAATAGACGTGACGTGTGCAACTTCTCCATCAGGTTTTTAGAATAAGGATGCTCACTCCCCCCACCTTCTGGGGTTTTTCCACAGCAAAAGGGGAGAAGATATGAAGCAGACTGATTTCTTTAAAGTAGGCTTTGCAATTCTGTTATCCAAGGGGAAATGAATGAGATTGTGAAAATCATACAATACATGTTTCTAAATGTGGGTGAAAAGAGACAGCAGATGGTATGTTGTGAAATATGAAAATAAAAATAATTTATAAAATATCAAAGATTCATGAAGGTGGGAGGGTGGGGGAGGGAGGGGTAAAAAAAAGAGCTGATCCCAAGGGCTCAAGTAGAAAGAAAATGTTTTGGAAATGATCATGGCAACAAATGTACAAACGTGCTTGCTACAATAAATGTATGGATTGTTCTAAGAGCTGTAAGAGCCCCCAATAAAATGATTTATTAAAATAAACAAAAACGATGACCTGTTAAAGGCATCACAAAAAAGATTTCAATAGATTAAAACAATTTAAAAACAAAGCACACACACAAAACCAATGCATGTTTCTAAGGTTATTTATGACTATTTACATAAATAGCAAATTTTAAAACTATTTTCTGTCTTTAAATAGATCAATTGTTTCTGCACAAGTCACAAACTGACTCTCTGTAGGCCAAAACCAGCTCAGATATTTTGTTTGGCACACGAAATATTTTCCAAGAGGCTACCAATCATTAAAAACAGATGTTGCCTGAAAATCCAGCTTTCTTGAAACAAATCTGAAGATGAGTCACCACTGGGTCCACACTGATGCACAGTGACTTCATCTGAAGGTGAAGTGTCGTTTCCCTTGAGACAGGTCTCGCTCTTCCTCCAGCGCATTCTTCAGTCTTCAGCTCTTCTCCCAGGAGTCAGCCCATTTCCCGAGTCTTAATGAGTGATGACGTCATAGAGCTGGGGCATCTCCAGATCAGGATATGACACAGCTAGGACTCACTCTAAGGCTTGATAAAAGTAAGACCTGCCAGCTAGAATTCTGAGAGGAACATGCATTTCATTGCTGAAAGACAATGAGGTGACAGATTGAAAAAAAAAATTGGGATGCAATGTAGCATTGTATGATATGCACCTTCCTGACACAATTGCTGAAGACAATATGAGTACATAAGCAAATGTGGTGAAGAGAGCTGATGGTGCCCTGCTATTAAAAGGTATAGTGTTTAAGGTCCTAAAGACTTATAATTAAACATGCGGTCACCTAGCAGGGAAGCAGCAAAGTCCACATGGAAGAAGCACACCAGCCTGTGTGATCATGAGGTGTCACTGGGAAAAGGTATCAGGTATTCAAAAACATTCAACCAAATCTATGTGAAGGAGCATGGATGCAATAGGGGCCCAAAGTTCAACAGCAAAGTAATTGGAGAGTCCCTCTCCAAAGGGCCACACGGATTGGATGATAAATCCAGGATGTGGTATGGCACTGATGAACCACATAAATATCCTCTAGTTACTCAATATTTCCTCCCCTTACTATTAAGGTATTGTGTTAGCCCAGGTAGACAAGAGAAACAAGTTCATGGACATTCATATGTGTATAAGAAAGAGCCTTATAGACAAGAGCAATTGTGCATTAAGAAAACATCCCAGTCCAGTCCAGGTCAAGTTCATAAATCTGATATTAGCCCATATGTCCAATACCGATGTATAAATTCCTCTTCAAACTCATGCAACACATGCAATGACGCCAAATGCAGGAAGATCACAGGCCTGTGGGTCAAAAGTCTTGTGGATCCAGTGGCAGTGTAAGCATCTCAGCGCTGACAGGGGTCTCCACGTGGTTCCTCCAGCTCCAGTGCTCTAGCCCAGTTCCATGTGGCTTGACAACAGGAATGTCTCCCAGGGAGTAAGCATGTGTTTTGCCTCCAGTGAGCTATTTATCATCTTAGCACCTCCAAATGAGGTCACCCAACAGCAACCTGGCTAAACTCCACCCCTTTGCAAGTTGATAGGAGATTATGTAACTACCACAGACCACCCCTTATCAACTTGACACTTTTGCACAACTCTTTAGCCATATATAATTTTTCAAACAAAACAGTTGTAAAATCACATAGCAGATGTTTTGAGAATGATGAGGGCAACGAATGTACAAATGTGCTTTACATAATTGATGAATGTATGGATTGTGATAAGAGTTGTATGAGCCCCTAATAAAATGATTTAAAAAACCTAAAATGCAAACAATTCAATATGTACCAAAGCCTCATTTCAGCATATATTCTATAAGTGAACAACACAACAATATTCTATGTCTAACAGTTGCAGTTAGGTAACACCTACACCTTAATCCTATAATCCCATGAATATGTTCCCCCACCAACCACTTCAATTGCTCTTGATATTAGGAGAAGTCAATCCGTGGAAAAGGACTTCATGTTTGGTAGAGGGGCAATGAAAAAGAAGGCCTTCTATGGATGGGCTCAATGGGATCAATCTTAAGATCGATTGCAAGGCTGGGGCAGGACCTGATGGTGTTTTGTTCTGTTGAACATGGATATATGAGGCTGAATGGACTCAATGGTACCTAGCAACAAAACCATTATAAATCTTCCTATTTTAAAAGATGCTAAGTGCCCTTGAGTCAGTTCGAACCCACAACCACACTATGCACAATAGGATAAAATACTACAAGGTCCTGCACCATCCTCACAATTGTTCCATTGTTGCAGCCACTGTATCAATCCAGCTCGTTGAAGTCCTTCGTCTTTTTCACTCCCCCTCCACTTTACCAAGCATGATGCCATTCTCCAGTGAGTAGTCCCTCCTCACAGTGTGTCTCAGGTATGTAAGATGAAGTCTCACTCTCCTGGCCTCTAAGGAACACTCTGGTCATACTTCTTCCAAGACAGGTCAATCTGTCCTTTTAGCAGTCCATGGTACTTCAACATTCTTCTCCAGCACAATTCAAATGCATCTATTCTTCTATGGTCTTCCTTATTTAATGTCCGTATGATGCAAAGGAGAATACCATGGCTTGGGTCCGGAGCACCTTAGTGCTCAAAGTATCATCCTTGCTTTTCAATACTCCAAAGAGTGAATCCGGCAGCAGATTCACCTAATGCAAAAACATCTTGGGATCTCCTGACAGCTGCTTCCATGAACATTTACTGTGAATCCAAGCACAGAATCCTTGACAATTTCAACCTTTTCTCTATTGGTCAAGTTGTGAGGATTTTGGTCTTCTTCGCAGAAGCCATTCTGAAGGTTGCAGTTCTTGATCTTCACCAGCAAGTGCTTCAATTCTTCCTCACTTTCAGAAAGCAAGGTTGTGTCATCTACATATCACAAGTTGTTAATAAGTCTTCTTCCAATTTGCATTCTTTTACATATAAGTCAGCTTCTCTGATGATTTGCTCAGCACACAGATTGAACAAGTGTGGTAAGAGGATACAACCCTGATGCACACCTTTCCTGATTTTAAGTCATGCAGCGTCCTCTTGTTCTGTTTGCACAACTCCCTCTTGATCCATGTACAAGTTCCTCAGGAGCACAATCACGTGTTTTGGAATTCCCATTCTTCTCACGGTTATTTAAAAATTCTCAATTCGGAAACACATTTCATGCAGCTTACAGTGGTCCTCCAGCAATGCAGGTTTAACTCTGGCGATAGCTATTGAAATCTGAGATAAAGGGAAAATTTCGAAATAAATGTTTGCCTTAGTGAACATTGGGGGGAAGTTTGATCAATGTGTAACAAGTGAAACAAAAATGTGATGCAGTCCTTTCTGGTCCCCACTTTGAGGCATCCCTGGAATGAGGATCCTGTCATGCCGACAGAGTTGCCCTGGTTGGAGGAAGCTTTTCTTTATTCTCATGAGTGCTCTTTGCCCAGCTGTTCCTCTGCTGTCCAGATTACCTATAGATGTGTTAGGTAGGGTTTGTTGATTCCCGATATCGTTTGTCTCTTCTTATAGATAGCTCAGTGTATCGTGGTTTCATGTTATATTCCACCCATCAAATATGATCTGCTGCAGATGTGTGTTAATCGCACTGACCAGATTCAACACACTGGAGTAGTTTCATGTTTTTCTTTATTCTAGCATATAAGTTGTTGGTGTGGGTGCCATCAGGGTAATTCTGACTTGTAATGACCTTATGTCACAGAGTAGATCTGCCTTATTGGGTTTTCTTGACTTTTCATATTTAAGGAAGTACCCTGCCAGGAACCACTGGGTGGTTTTGAACTGCCAACCTTTTGGCAAGCAGGTAAGCACCTGACTGTTTTGCCACCAGGGCGACTTGAATATCAGCATATGCCGTGATAGGAAAAGTTTGTTAACCAAGTTGATTAGATATCAACCTTTGTCACGGTCTAATTAAATTTTTCACTTATGCAAGTCTATTTGCAATATTATTTTGCTCTTTGTGCTGGGTAGGTTTATTGTGCCAACCTGGCCAATAAGAACATATGGGATTAATAAGGTCACAGTTTGATTGAAGGGCAAAGAGATGAATGTCTCAGTGAGGACTTTCCCTCTCTCTCTCTCTCTTTCTGGTGATTTATTTGACCAGTGTGCAGCTGCCTTAGCTAGTTCTCTGACTCAACTTGGGAACTACACTGTCTGTGGGACACCCAGCCCAAGGATTGTGTTGCTAGAGTTTGAGGTTCCTTAGAGACCTGCTTCCCCACGCTGCTGGTGTATACATCGCTTGAGCTTGGGACTGTTGGGTCCTGTCATCTGGCTGACTGTTGGTGACCCGCTCTGCTGTTTGCTGCCTCTGGCCAGACTGCCTGCATTGCTCTATGGAAGACTCAGCTGTCTGCTTCCTTGACCATGGACCGAGCAGCCCTCGTGAGTTGAAGGACTTCCAGTATATTAACAGTTTCACAGAAGTGAGTTGAACTGAGCCCTCTGTACTGCTGTGTGGACTAATTAGCTATTCTATTCCTTCATGATGTATGTATGTATGTATGTATTTATGTATGCATGTATGCATGCATGTATGTATCTATCCATCCATCCATCCATCCATCCATCCATCCATCCATCCATCCATAAGTGTCCTGGTTATGTTTCTCTAGAGAACCCTGTCAAAGGCACTGTTCTTTGTCAAGTGTACACCCACTCCCCATCCCGCTGCACTTTCATCTCTCTCCATTATGAAAATATTTCCTCTTATGATTTGTGGCCAGTGTGGTGATGAGGGTTGGTAGTTTCTAAAGGCTCTAAGACAATTGCTATGCTTTAGCATCTCTTGCCACAAGAAAACAGGCATTCGTCCCCAGAGACTTGCTTCTTAATATACACGATATTTATGCAGCAGAAGAATGAAGACTTCTTGGAAGGCTTTCCAGCTACTTCCTTATCGATTTCCTTTCACACAAAGATAGATCACAATGATAAACTGCTTTAATGAATAACTTAATCACTTAGAAGAGCACAGAGCCCAAACAATACACTGTTTGATTGAGAAGCACTGTCGAGATGTCAGCGGTAAAAAGAATGTTCTCTTTCAACAGTAATAGAGTCAGGGTTTCCCAGTGCCTCGATGCTGATTACATCATCGACTCACTGTGCTTAGCAATGCAACTGTTTGGGATCCTGGGAAATTGTTTTCTGAGATCCAGGAAAGAAATGTGCCCAACTTTGAGTTTTTGCCAACAGCTGTAGTACAGAGAGTCACTGATTACTAGTTGTCCGCGTCAAGAGTTGTACGACATCTAACAAGCAAGGGTAGTGGCTCCAAATACTGATTTCCAGAAATAGAAATTTATTGATTAAAAAAAACACACACTAGGATTCATAAACAACGGGCTTGTTAAAAATAATTTCATTTCACACACTTAATGTGCATATAAAAATGCCGCCTCTGAACTGTTTTAAATGTTGAAACAGGTATTTCTTTCTTTTTTGGATGTTATTATTTCCACTTTTATTTTTAAATTATTTTTAATCATTTTGTTGGGGGCGTGTACTACTTTTATCAAATTCCATACATCCATACATCCATGTGTCAAGTACATGTGTACATTTATTGCCATCATTATTTTCAAAACATTTTCTTTCTACTTCAGCCCTTGGTATCAGCTTCTCATTTTCTTCCTTCCCTCCCTCCCTCCCTCATGAACCCTTGGTAATTTATAAATTACTATTATTTTTTTCATGTCTTACATTGACTGATGTCTCTCTTCACCCACTTTTCTGTTGTCCATCCCAGGGGTTAGAGGTAGATCATTGTGATCAGTTTCCCTTCTAATCCCTGACCTTCTCCTTCTGCTCCTGGTATTGCTACTCTCAATACTGGTCTGGAGGGGTTTATCTGTTCTGGATTGCCTGTGTTTCCAGCTCTTATCTGTACCTGTGTATATGCTCTGGTGTAGCCAGATTTGTAAGGTAGAATTGGGATCATGATAGTGGTGGGAAGGAAGCATTAAAGAAGTAGAGGAAAGTTGTATGCTTCATCAGTGCTATATTGCACCTTGACTGGCTTGTCCCTTCCCCCCGACCATTCTGTAAGCGGATATCTAACTGCCAACAGATGTGCTTTGGGTCTCCACTCCGCACTCCCCCTCATTCACAATGATATGATTTTTTGTTCTGGGTCTTTGATGCCTGATACTTGATCTTACAATCCCTCATGATCACATGTAGACTTTGCTGCTTCTCAGCCAGATGGCTGCTTGTTTAACTTCAAGCCTTTAAGATCCAAGACGCTGTATCTTTTGATAGCCGGGCACCATCAGCTTTCTTCACCACCTTTGCTTATGCACTCACTTTTCTTCAGCAATTGTGTGGGGAAGGTGAGCATCATGGAATATCAGGTTAATAGAACAAAGTGTTCTTGCATTGAGGGAGTACTCGAGTAGAGGTCCAATGTCCATCTGCTACCTTAATACTAAACCTATAAATATATGTACATAGATCTATTTCCCCATCATCACATATGAATATATTTACATATGTAAATGCCTAAACAGGTATTTATTATCTGGTAGTAACTTTGGATGGAATATCCCTTTTTAGTTCCCTGACCCAGGTTCAAGATGTGTTAAGTAAAATATACACACAGACACACAGTACACAAAGGTAGTGATACACTTATAAACTGAATCCTGAAAAGATGTAAGAGAAGTTCTTAAGATAAGTTCAATCTGCATTAAAACAGGAGCTCCTCAAATGGGCTCTGTAGCTGTTATCTTGTATTTGTTTGTGTAAAAAAAAATCTTGGTTGGAGAAGGGTCAAGAGCTAACTCAGAGGGGACGAGCTGCTTCTGAACTCCCTAAAACCCTGACAGCTTTTGATTCCACGAGTTGATTCACCCATTGACTTCTCCCATAAACAAACTGTTCTTTGGGAGAGAGAAGGGCAGTTTGGGCAGTTGTGTTTATCCGTTCAGGTCATGTTACTAGTTGCCACTGAGTCATGATGACTCCACACGTCATGGTAGAGCTTTGTGTTAATGAAGTTCTATGGTTTCTTTAACGACTGAGGATTTGAAAGCAGATTGCCATACTCTCTTCGGAGGTACTGCTGGGTGGAGTCCAGCCTTTCGGTTAGCGTCTGACCACAGGAACTGTTCACACCATTCGGGGACTGCGTCAGGTCACGAGTAGTATATAAAAGAACCTGGTTCTTGAAAGCTGGCCATAAGAATGTACCCTTTACATAAGTCTGTACCATAAAGATGATGGGCCATTTCTGAATTCCAACCACACTGATAATCCATAAAGTCACTTGGAATATTGGAAGACAGTTGATATATATTCATACTGTTATACCTTCAACAGAAATGCTTTCTGCCACTTTTCGGAGCACAGTACTGCTTTGGCTTACAGAGAGTCATCCTGAGTCAGAATCAGGACTTTGCACTGGTCCTTCCCAGTTTGCTCCTGGCTGATGAAGTGAAGCTGGAACGGACCCAACATGTGAAAAGATGAGTGACCTGGAATGAGAAGAATGGCAGTCCCATGCCCTGCTAGAAACTTAATCTCATTCTTTTAAGAAGACAAGGACAGCAACCACATTTCTTGGCCAGCAAACCCAGAAACATCAGTGGCCCCTCACAGACGGTACCTGACGTTGGCCCCTGAGAGTGCCTTGTTGGGCACAGCCCTGCCCACCGTCCAGTCTCTTGCGTCAGGTCATTGGGAGGGCTCTCTCAATGTCTCTCCTGAGGGTCTCATTCTAGGACTTTGATTCATTAATTTTTTCCTCTTCTAACAATTGTTTCACTTCACTTCACAATTTTAACACTCAGGTATGTCAAAATTTCACTTCACCTACTGTGAGTAGATTGTGGTAAATCCAGCTACATTTAAATTCCATATTGCCAAGGAAGTTTTGAAGCCCCCTAATACATTCCGTGGAATATGACACAATGATGAATTTGCAAAACATCTCACAGCTTGGATGAACCTGAGGATATTATGCTGAGTGAAGTAATCGGATTTAAAAAGAAAAAAATATTAAGACCACTATTATAAAAAATCAAGAATCAATCTATACAGAGATAAATATTCGTTGATAGCTACAGGAGATAGGAGGGAAGGGCAGGGAGACTCAAGAGTTTTGTAGCAGACAGGTATTAACTCAGGTAAAGGTAATACACAGTGCGGGTCAATGTGACCCAGGTCAAGGAAGAAACAGAGAGGTATGCAAGAATAAAAGGCAATTATAGGAAATTCCATAACATACGATCCTGTACTAACAGCAATAACAATTTTTTAATGGATACAAAGGTAGAGATGTATGCTTAGAGGTGTGGGAGGCCATACAGGAGTACACATGCATGCATACCTAGGTATGATTGTGGACAGTTCACACACATGTCTGTAAGTGCTACATATACAGCCGACCTTGGAGAAAGGGCAGGTTCGGTTCCAGATGACCGCAATAAAGTGAGTATCACAAGAAAGTGAGTAATGCATGCAACCTTCTTGGTTTCCCAGTGCGTATATGTTATGTTTACACTAAAGTGTAACATTTATTAAGTATGCAATAGCATTATGAAAATGTTTGAAATGACACGAGGATTACAAAACTATGGTACCGAGCTGTGACTGAGCACATGCTGTTGGAGAAATGGTGCCCATAGACCTGCTAGTGGCAGCGTAGCCAGAAATCTTCAGTTTGTGAGAAATGCAGTCTCTGGGATGTATAATAAAGGCAAGTGTAAGGAAAGGGGCCGGGCTGCGTGTGCCTGCGTAGAGCAGATAGGGGACATAACCAAACACCTTGTGGGACTGAGCAGCAGGGCTTGAAGGCTAAGGACCATGTTCAAGGGGCAGTTAGGCCAATTGGTATAATGCAATTCAAGGATATGTTTGCATCCTACTTTGGCGGATAGAGTCTAGGTCCTTAGATGCTTGATAACAGCCATCTAAGAGTTAGCAGCTCACCTCTTCCCACCTGAAGCAAAGGAGATGATGAAAACCAAAGGAGCAGTTAGTGCAAAGGACTAATGACTCTCATAGAGCACAGCCTCCTCTGACCTGAGACCTGAAGCGCTTAGAGGGAGCTTTACTGGCCAGCCAACCAGGAACACAATAGAAGGTCCCAGTTAGAATGGGTGAAAAAAAAATAGAACAAAATTAAAATGTATAAAATAGACTAGGCTGATTCATCTGACAGCAAGTGGTGGAATTCAGTCTATTTTCCTGTCAGCTGTCTGACGTGAAAAAGAAGCTACTCCCAGAGATCATCCTTCAGCCAAAGAACGGAACCAGTCTATCAAATAAACAACATCTGGAAGGCCTGCGCGCCTTAGGCCAGTCAACTATCACAAGCCAAGGGCAAGATTTCTCCCCAGGCAGATGAGAAGGCCCGGAAGGCAGGGGAACTGGATGAATGGCATCAAGAACATGGTGGGAATGAGGAGAGCTCATGACCCATTGTATGGATTACAACCATGGCACAGAACCCTTGGCATATGAACGATTGAAAGACAAGAACATTTGCTATGTAAATTTTCACCTAAAGCACAAAAGAAGTATTTTGTTTAAAAAAAAAAAGATGGATAGTGGCTAGTCAGAGAAGACTACATTCTTTTACTTTTATGTAATTAAGTGGGTCTGTAGCATCATTTATTTTTGGTGTGTAGGGTCTCCCGATGTATTTGCAAATAACAGAAAAAGCATGAATTGAGCCCCTGCTGGAAGCTCTGAGATTTCATTAGGAGCTGTTCATTGGAAAGCACATCCGCAAGAGTCCGGGAATCATCCTGGTTTGGGGGTCACTGAAAGTTTGTTACTTTGAAGTACATTGGATATTTTAAATGTGTACAAATTCCGAGTTTTAAGGAACTTCAAAATCCACACGTGGAGATTAAGTAGCCGAAGGCTGTGAACTTCCTTGCTCACTTAATCCACGCTTAATTTTGCATTCCTCACAGGTAAGCAGGCAGTGCCTAGAAGAGAAGCAAAAACAGACCATGTTTTATAGGCTGACCGTACAAGTCCTGGTCTTAACACAGTCATACCTAGACACATTTTCTTTCTTGTTTTAGAAACATTGTCTGTGTGAGTGTTTTTAAGGCTAATTTTCACAAGGATCGTTGGAACTGTTTCTACATTTAGAACCCCCAGGCTTTCATAAAAAATAAGCAATGATCTAAAAATAAGCAATGACCAATGATCGCCATAGTTGCAGTTGTGATCTGAGTAACACAGGGGCTGAACAATGTGACCCTTTACAAACATGAATCATTTCTACTCGTAGCACACAAAGTCGCAAAAGCCAGAGTCTCTTTCTCCAGGGTTTCATGGTACGCCTGCCTGTGGACGTAAAGGAGAGGCCCTAGCGGTGTGGATGGCTGCACACTCAATGACCACATGGAAGGAAGCCTGGTGGGTCAACTGCTTGCGGCACCATGGACGGCAGGCCCGACAGCCTGCTCCTGAAAGATCAGAGCCTTCAAAGTCCCAGAGAACAGGTCTACACTGCCCACAGGTGGCCTCTCTGCCCACGTGTGGCCTCCGCGGGCTGGAATGAATGCAACGGCAACTAGCAACAGGAGAAACTATGGGTTTAGGATTAGCTATCCACCCCCCTGAATGCACACAGCATACACGCCTTTGTAGTAAAAAAGAAGTGCTTATGACAGTTGAAGAATTCCTGGATCACAGTTTATCTAACTTTCTATCAATCTCTCCAGGATCTAATACAGTACCCAAGGCAAATGCATGCCTTCGTTGTTGAATATCCTCAATAAACATGGAATAAATGTCCCCAGGGCCTTTCTGAACACTGACATTTTAGACTATTGAAGCATCAAGTACAAAACACACGGAATGACTGTCCACTACAATGAAGAGCTTATAACTAAAGGCTTGTAAATAAGTGAGCCGGTGATGGGATGACCGCGCCAGTGTAGAACTGTCAATCATCTCATCAATTAAAGGAAGAGAGAGCACCAAAGCTGTTAGCAAATCCCTGCAGGGATGAATGAACTCCTTTCTCCTTCCTTTATCATGTACTTCGCCCAATTACTTTGAGAACAAAGCTTCAGTTCTTAGTACGGTGGTGTCAGGTGCCACCGAGTCCTTAGTGATTCTATGTGCAACATCTATATGGACTGCTCAATTCTGCACCATCTTCACAATTGCTGTTATGTTTGAGTTCATTGTTGCAGCCTCCGTGTCAATCCATCTCCCGAAGGGCCTTCCCTTTTCCTGAAACCGATCTTTCTCCACAACATGTCCAAAGTACAGGAGACAGTCTCGCTATCTTTACGGCCGATTTGTTTCTCTCCTGGCAGTCCATGGTACTTTGAATAGTCTTCACCAACATCAGCTTTCATATGCTCTCAAGGGGGATGAAGATACCCTGGCTTGGGCCACGAGCACCCTAGGCCTCTGCTCTAAGTGACATCCTGTCAGTTAAACATTTTATAAAAGGTCATGTGCAGCACTTTCGCCCAATGAGCTGTTTGAAATCTGGACTACTGCTGCCAGGGTGTTGACCGTGTCTCCAGGTAAAAAGAAATCCTTGACGAATGCAGGTTTTTTCTGCACAGCATCATGTCTCTCGGTCCATTTGTGAAGAGTTTCATGTTCTTTACACTGAGTTGTAATCTATACTAAAGTCTTGGATCGTCATCAGTAAGTGCTCAAGTTCTCTTGACTTTCAGCGAGCAAATTTGTGTCATTTGCACAGACCGGTTGTTAAGGAGCTTTCCTAAATCCTGCTGCCCTGTTCTTTTTAAACATGGCGCAGCTTCTTGGATGACATGCCCAGCATGCAAATTGACTAAGTATGGTGAGAAGATCCAACCCTGGTGCCCGCCTGTCCTGCTTTTAAACCATGTGGCATCCCCTTGTTCTGTTTGAACAACTGCCCTTGGTCTGTACAGGTTTCCTCCACTACTGATCTGTCAGTTTGTCATACTGTGGTCGCTTGTGTGACACTGGAAGCTATGTGACTGGTATCTGAAATGCCAGCAGGGTCACCTAACGTCAACAGGTGTCAGTAAAGCTTCCAGACTAAGAACAGACTGCAGAGAAGAAATCGGCCACCCATTTTGGAGGAAGTGGCCGGTGAAAACCTTATGGAGGGAATCAAAACCGCACCGTGAAGGCCTAATGCACAGCAGAAGGACGCTGTCAGAACACTGTCGGAGACAGGCCAGAGGATGAGCCGTTCACATCGGAAGGCATTCAAAACGTGACTGAGGAGGAACGGCGTTCTCAAAGAAAAGTGACCTGAAACGCCGTAAAGCTGTGTAAGGAAAGCCTTCGGGACCTTCAGGTGCTGATGGGGCAGAACTCAGAATGAGAATAAACAGCTGCAAAAATCTGCTAATCATCGGAACTTGGGCTCTACGACGAAGTATGAGTCTAGGAAAGCTGGAAGTCATCAAAAATGAGATGGAGCACATACAATTTTATGTCCTAGGCCTGAGTGAGCCGGCATGAACTGGCATGGCCATTTTGAATCAGGAAACCCTAGATTTACTCTGTCTGGAGTGACACAGTCGAGAAGAGTGGCTTTGCATTCATCGTCAAAAGGATCTTCCGAGATCTAGCAGAAGTAAATGCTGACTGTGATAGGTTTAGATCTTGCAGCCGTGGCCGCCAGATCCTGAGATGCTGAGCACAGTCCACGGCAGGAGCCACTCTTACTGATGCCCGGAACGTGCACTGCCCCGTTAAGGGACCACTGCTTTCCACCTTTTCTCCAGCAAAGAGGAAATCCAACTCGGATTTCTTTTGGTTAGAAAATCAGGCGAGAATTCAGGTCTTTCATCAAAGTGAAGTGGTGTGAGAAGAATTTTAGAAAAGCGGGTAGTAGCACCTGAGCTCTAATTGTACTCGTTTGTGCTCACAGTGACCCAATAGGACAGGGCAGGCCTGCTGCTGTGGATCCGAAGACGAATTTTTTTTTACAGGGGTAGAAAGCTTCCTCCGTCTCCTGAGCTGAAGCTAGTGGCTTTGAACTGCTTACCAGTGGTTAGCAGGTCAACTCGGAACCCCTGGGCTTCCAGGGCTGCTGTGCTGTAGTACTACAGCTAATGTGGACTGAGCACTTCCAGAATATCATGAATAGTTGTGTTTGCTCTCTTTTGAGTATTCTACAATAACTTATTAAACAGCTTTCAAATACATGTGATCTAGAGATTTTTAAAATTAACATTTTAATAAAGTCAATCTGTTTGCTTTTGCCAACTAACACACAATTAATGTCATGCTCTTTTTCTTCTACCTTAGATGAGCAAGTCAGTGGTGTTTTTTCCATGCAATAACAAACAGTTTTATTGGCATATAATTCATGTACCACACAATCCAATGGTTTAAATATATTAAAAGGTTATGCAATCATCACTACAATAAATTTTATAACAATTTCTTTGTTCTTGTACCTATTCTTATTAGCTTCATATTATCCCACAACCTCCCTAAGGAGCTACTAACCCTAAGGAACAATTAATCTAGTTACTTTGTCTATAGATGACCTATCCTGGATTTTATATAAAACAAATCATTGAAAAGAGCCCAACAACAAAACACACACACACACACACACAACCCAAAAGAAAACAGAAGATAACAGAAACTAGAACAAATTAAATATGGGTCTCAGAGGAAGCAAATGATAGTGTCAAATTTAGCATAAGTATATTTGCCGTAATCTACTTTCCAACACACCCTGAGGGCAAGTCTGTTTACATCTCTAGCCAATGGTCTGAGGGAGTTCAGTGGAGGTCTCATCCTTATGGGGACTCAGCAAACGGATTTTGGTTGTTCACTGTCCACTGTCATCATAGTCATCTGCAAGCATTGAAACTAATACAAATCCCTCCTCTGGTCTTGGAATTTATGTTCCATTAAAAAAATAATTTTATTGGGGGCTCATACAACACTTCTCACAATCCATCCATCCATCCATTGTGTCAAGCACATTTGCTGTCATCATCATTCTCAAAACATTTGCTTTCCATTTGAGCCCTTGGTATCAGCTCCTCATTTTCCCCTCCCTCCCCGCTCCCCTCTCCCTTATGAACTCTTGATAATTTATAAATTATTATTATTTTTTCATATCTTCCACTGCCCAACGTCTCCCATTTGCCCAATTTTCTGTTGTCCATCGCCCAGAGAGGAGGCTATATGTAGATCCTTGTCATCAGTTCTCCCTTTCTACCTCACCTTCCTTCCTCCCTCCAGTGTTGCCACTATTACCCCTGGTCCTGAAGGGATCATCTGTCCTGGATTCCCTGTGTTTCTAGTTCATATCTGTACCAGTGTACATCCTGTGGTCTAGCCTGATTTGTAAGGTAGAATTGGGATCATGACTGTGGGGGGGGGGGGCGCAGGGCGGGTAGGAAGCATTTAGGAACTAGAGGAAAATTGTATATTTTATCGTTGCCACACTGCACCCTGACTAGCTCGTCTCCTCCCTGAGACCCTTCTGTAAGGGGATGTCCAGTTGTCTACAGATGGGCTTTGGGTCCCCAATCTGCACTCCCCCTCATTCCCAATGATCTGATTTTTTTCCCCCTTGATGCCCAATACCTGAGCTCTTCAACACGTCATGATCACACAGGCTGGTGTGTTTCCTCCATGTGACTTTGTTGCTTCTGAGCTAGATGGCCACTTGTTTACTTTCAAGTCTTTAAGACCCCAGATGCTATATCTTTTGATAGCCGGGCACCATCAGCTTTCTCCACCACAATTGCTTATGTACCCATTTGTCTTCTGCGATCGTATCGAGAAGGTGAGCACACAATGATATGATTATTTCATCTTTGATGCCTAAAACCTGATCCCTTCAACACCGCGTGATCACACAGGCTGGTGTGTTTCTTCCATGTGGACTTTGTTGCTTCTGAGCTAGATGGCCGCTTGTTTACCTTCAAGTCTTTAAGACCTCAGATGCTATATCTTTTGATAACTGGGCACCATCCGCTTTCTTGAGCACATTTGCGTGTGAACCCTTTTGTCTTCAGCGATCACGTCTGGAAGGTGAGCATCATGGAATGCCAGTTTAATAGAACAAAATGTTCTTGCATTGAGGGAGTACTTGATGTCCATCTGCTATCTTAATACTAAACCCATAAATATATGCACTTAGATCTATTTCCCCATCATCATAAATAAGTATATTTACATATGTACATAACTTTATTTAGCCATCTACAAATGCCCTTTACCTCCCAGTTCTTTCCTCTATTTCCTTTTACGTTCCTCTTGTCCCACTCTCATGCTCAGCCTTCATTTGGGTTTCAGTATTTCCTCTCGGTTACATTACCCTTGCTCAAGCCCTATCAGGCCTCTTACACCGTCCTCATCACTGATTTTGGATCACTTGTTGTTCCCTTGTCCTTGAGCTTGCTAACACCACTTTTATTTTTGCTGTTTATCAATAGCCCATGGAGACTATTCTGATTACCACTGAGCACACATTAGAAACTTAAAAAAAAAAAAAGAGAGAGAGAGAAGCTTAAAAAAAAAGACCCCTGTCCCAAGGCCATCCAAGTTAGCTAACTTTTTAGCAGGTTTTTGACCCAGACATTTGCATTTTGCCAGCAGAGGGCATGCCGCTAATGCCCTGCAGCTGTTCACCAGGGAGAACCCAACCAGTAAAGAACCATGCTTATTTGATTTTGGTAAAGGTTGTACAATTCTTCTTATATGGCTGAACTATTGCATTATCTGATATGTAGACAGAGTTCCAATAAAACTGTTAAAAAGAAAAAAACCCACAACAACCATGTTTGAATTTCACATCGCCTCATGATGGTTGAAGTCATGTCTGTCCATAAAAGTCTGTTTAACGACTTTCAAAATACCCAGACATGCTATTCATTAAATAGTTAGTGTCCATAGCTCTATGGTGGATAACATTGGAGACACAGTGTGAGAATTCCGCCCAATCTGATCCCACCACGCTGAGGCAAAATATTAAGGATGTGCAACAGAACAGCAAGGGGAACACAGCAACGAAGTCCCCAGGGAATACCAAAAATAGACTTTGGGGCCAGGGCTTGGCTCCCCAACAGACTCAACTGGAAAGCACTCCTAAAGGCCAACAAATAGTCCTTGAACTAACTGCAAGCTTTTCTTTTGTTGTTGTGTTTTGTCATTGGCTTTTTGTTGTTGTTGCTTTGTTTTCTTTTGTTGCTTGGTTTTGCTCTGTCTTGTTTTTGTGCATGTTATTATCTCCACAGGTCTGTCTAAATAAGATAGGCTGGATGAACAATCTGTAGGCGAAAACAATGGGACCGACAGTTGGGGGGGGGGTGAGACATGGGAGAAAGGGAGGTGGGGGGAAAGGAAGTGGTGTTAACAAACCCAGGGACAACGGAACAGAAAGTGATCCAAATCGGTGGTAAGGAGGGTGTAGGAGGTCTGGTAGGTTGTGATCAAGGGTAATGTAACTGAGAGGAATTACTGAAACCCAAATGAAGGCTGAGCATGATAGTGAGACAAGAGGAAAGTCAAAGGAAATAGAGGAAAGAGCTAGGAGGCAAAGGGCACTTATAGAGGTCTAAATAAAGGCATGCACATATGTAAATATATTTATATATGAGGATGGGGAAATACATTTATGTGCATATACTTATAGGTTTAGTATTAAAGTAGCAGATGGACATTGGGCCTCCACTCAAGTACTCTCTCAATGCAAGAATACTTTGTTCTATCAAACTGACATTCCATGATGCTCACCTTCCAGACATGATCTCTGAAGACAAATGAGTGCATACGCAAATGTAGTGAAGAAATTGATGGGGCCCGGCTACCAAAAGATATAGCATCTAGGGTCTTAAAGACTTGAAGGTAAACAAGCGACCATCTAGCTCAGAAGCAACAAAGCCCACATGGAAGAACCACATCAGCCTGTGTGAGCACAAGATGCCGAAGGGATCAGTTGTCAGGCATCAAAGAACAAAAAAATCATATCATTTTGATTGAAGGAGAGTGCAGAGTGGGGGCCCAAAGCCCATCTGTAGGTAACTGGACATCCCCTTACAGAAGGGTCACAGGAAGGAGATGAGCCAGCCAGAGTGCAGTGTAGCAATGATGAAACATACAACTTTCCTCTAGTTCCTAAATGCTTCTCCCGCTCCCCCACTATCATGATCCCAATTCTACCTTACAAATGTGTCTAGACCAGAGGATGTACACTGGTACAGATAGGAACTGGAAACACAGGGAATCCAGGACAGATGATACCTTCAGGACCAGTGCTGAGAGTGATGATACCAGGAGGGTGGAGGAAGGGTGGAGTGGAAATGGGGAACCAATTACAGGGATCTACATATAACCTCCTCCTTTCAGGATGGACAACAGAAAAGTGGGTGAAGGGAGACATCGGACAGTGTAAGATATGACAAAACAGTAATTTATCAATTATCAAGGGTTCATGAGGGAGGGGGGAGGCAGAGGGGAAAAGAGGAGCTGATACCAGGGGCTTAAATGAAGAGCAAATGTTTTGAGAATGATGAAGGCAATGAATGTACAAAAGTGCTTTACACATTGATGTATCTATGGATTATGATAAGAGTTGTATGAGCTCCCAATTAAATGATTAAAAAAGAAACCATCATATAAAGTTAATAAACAAAGTGTATGCAATACAAAAAATAGTTAATGTGCAAATGAAGTTGTTAGATAATTAAGGCAAATATTAAATAACAACGATTGAAGTTGGGTGGCAACAACTCAATATTTGAGGATTGTAGAGTTTCCTTTAGCATGAAGATTTTTTAAAATGTTAAGAACATAATGGTGGATAGTCTTCCTTTTAAATAATTTTATTGGGGGTCCTAATAGATCTTTTCACAATTCATACATTCATGCTGGCTAGTCTTTCATTTAAACTCTTATAACTATCTTCAATTATAATCTCCAAATTAAAAAAAAGATTACAAACCTATTATGCTGTGGACCAAATCCAGCCCCACGGAGTTGATCTTCAAAAGAATGGAATTTACTCTGGCATATTCCTATATAGGAGGCCTTTCCAAGCCCGAATCCCAAGATACCAGCAACTGTCAAAGTAGGTTGGGAAAAACAGGTCAATTAAAGGTCTGAATCTTCTCTATTAATCCTTTTCTAGAAGTTTCTTAATTAACAGTAGTAACTGGTATTTTAAAGTATTAGGATGAATCAATGAACACAAACCGAGGACGTGGCACCCTATTATAAAGCAGGCCTGGCAAGCGAGGAATTTCCAATCTCCTCAGATTGGAACTGAGAATGATGAGGTCAGGCTGTAACCAGCAAAAGTGCTGCCCATGGTGGCCCAGCAGGCAGGCAAAAGACTGTGGCTATCAGGAGAGGGGTGGGAGATGGGGTCAGGGTCATGGCTCTGAGCAGCCTCCTGGACAGTGGGTTGGAGGTCCCCGTCATCTCCTCTAAGGACTTGGAGCAGAGCACTGCAAAGAAGAGAGGGCACATGGGAGAGAGGTCCCTTACTTAGAGTACCTGCCGATTTTCCACCCAATTGATTCCAACTCTTGGTGCCCTTGTGTGTCTGACCAGCCCTGGGCTGCACAGGGACCCCTGCACTCCACAGGGGACAGGGGTGCCTTCTGGGGAAGCAGACTGCCAGGACTTGCTCTCAGGGGGTCTCTAGGTGACCCTGAAGCTCTAACCTTTTGGTTTCGAGCCACGTCTGTTAACTGTTTATATTACTCAGAGTCTCCTCTTAGCATATAACATGGAGGAAATCTCTACCCTGTGGCTCCCACTGGGAAGAAATTAGATTGCATTCTCTTTGTACATAAAGGACCACGTGGCCCAATTGGAAAAAGAGGAAAACCCCAAGTTTATAGGAAATGTATAGAAAGTTGCTGATTTTCACAATGACCCATGCTCTATGTCTACTGTACAACATCTTTCTAACAGACAGGCCAAAAGAAGAAAATTAAAATCACTAATGGATATATCATCCACAAGCTAATTATCTGCCCTGCTAGCTCCTACTTAGAATAGTCTATGGCCAAGTCACTGCTTTGAATTTGGTATCAGAAAACGTTAATCACATAAGAAGTACAAGGTGAGGAAATCAATGGACACAGAATTTTCAGCGTCCACACAGGCAGTCCAGTTAGTTGGGGCGGTCATGTCTCCAATTTCTATGATCATCTCCTTCTTCCAATATCTTTATTTTTCTTTCATGTCTATGACTTACGTGCAAGTTTAGGCAATGATCCAAATCTTGGATTAGATGCTAAATAACCTAGAGAGTAAGGTATAAATACACAATTATTTCATTTTCTAATACGTTTACATTTATAAAGAAACCTCCAAAAATTTAAGATAAAAATTTTAATGTGTACATAGACTCTTGATCCAATGAGATGATTTTTAAAAATTTATGGATTCCATTCTTGGCTCACACAACTATTACAGGCAAATAGTACGTACATATGAACTTTAATCTGTAGAGAGAGAGCTACAAAAGACAATTCCAGGCCGATTTAAAGATAACCAAGGTGGTGCCAACAACTGAGCTCAAAGCACCCAGTCCTTGCTAATCTCTTCCCATTTCCCCACGGACCTTTTGGAGCCCCTTTGTGTGTGTATATACAAGTTGCTATATATATATCACAATTGTAAATGAAATTTGAAAATTCTCAATGACACCATCCATCGTCATTTGTGGTAGTCAGAACAATGCCTCACTCCCCAAAGATGTCGATGACCTAATTCTCAGAAGCTGGCGCAATGGGGATTAAATGAACAGGTGGAATAAAGGTTGGTCATCAGCGGACTTAAAATAGGAAGAATAGTCTCTGTCCCTGGTGGGGCCAACTTCCTCCCTAGTCAGCCCACTTAGACTTAGGGCACCCCGCGTGTGTCAGAGTCACACTGGGCTCCGCAGGGTTCTCAATGGCTGATCCTCCAGGTCTTTCATGCAGAATGGTTCTGGCAGGTTCAGATATCCAACTTTTCAGTTAGCCATGGAGCACAAGAACATTCGCATCCCTGAGACTCAATGTCACCCCAAGTGTCCTTAACCGTGAAAGAAGATAGCGGAGGAGGTCAGAGTCATGCCACGGCAGAACCCAATCATCATCACCGGCTTTGAGCATGAAAGGGGGCCAGCAATCAAGCAGTGCCAGCAGCCGATAGAAGGTCGAAAGGCCAGTGCAAGGGATCCTTCTTCGTTAGCGCTTCCAGAAAGGAGTGTAGCCCTGCTGACACATGGACTTTATTCCAGTGAGACCCGTTTCTGACGTTCAACCTCCAGATGCTCTACACAATAAATACACGTTGTTTTAAGCCACTGCATTTGAGCTCATTTGTTACCGCAGTCTCAGACGTCTAAAACACAGCCCCTGGACAAACATGCTCACAGAGGCAAGATGCAATAGTGGATCCTCAGCAGGCCACCATTAGAAAACCTAATCCCTATGGATCTCCTTGCCATTTTATTTCTGTATTGAATTAGTCTGATAAAGGCTTGTTATTGATGGATACATATATTTCTATAAAATAGCTTAACGTTAGGAAAAGGAAATAATTTTTAAAAATCATTTTGTTGGGGCTCTTACAGCTCTTATCACAATCCATACATCCATCTTTATGTCAAGCACATATGTACACATGTTGCCAACATCATTTTCAAATCATTTTCTTTTTACTTGAGCCCTTGTTATCAGCTTATTTTTCCCCTCCCTCCTTCATGACCGCTTGATAATTTATAAATTATTTTTGTTTTCATGTCTTACACTGACCGCTCTCTCCCTTCACCTACATTTCTGTGGTTTGTCCCCCTGGGGGAGGTGATTATACACTGATCATTGTGATCAGTTCTCTCTTTCTCCCCCCACCCCCTTTCCCATTTCCATCCTGGTATCGCTACTCTCAATATTGGTCCTAAGGAGTTTATCTGTCCTGGATTCCCTGTGTTTCCAGCTCTTATCTGTACCTGTGTACATGCTCTAGTCTAGCTGGATTCGTAAGGTAGAATTGGGGTCATGATAGTGGTGGGTAGGAAGTATTAAAGAACTAGAGGGAAGTTGCATGTTTCATTGGTGCTATATTGCACCCTGATTGGCTCGTCTCTTCCTTGTGACCCTTTTGTAAGGGAAGTTCAGTTGTCTACAGATGGGCTTTGGGTTTCCATTCTGCGCTCCCCCTCACTCAGAGAAGGAAATGATTTTTTACAAACAAGTGTAACGTTGATCCAAGACACATGAGGCACTCAGTCTTTGAGACTGATGGAGAAAACCTTCCCTCATGTTTACCGGGTATGTTTTCCTGTTGTGTTTTTTAAGTCCTGGAAATCAGTAGCACTGGCTTAAACCAAGTCAGGTGCATTATTATTACCTGGGGACTAAGTAATGCTTGTAGGCCAGGGAGTAGCCGGGAGAAGGATGGATACAGGTATGGGGTGAAGAAAACATTGTGAGGCGGAGAGAGTTCTGTGTGGAGGGATACAAAGTGGCTGCGGTAGTCATAGACACAGATGTAACAACGTGGACTAGAGAGCTGCCCTTCCTCAGGTAGAGGCTGCCTCTTGGCCTGGACAGGCCATGGGCAGCATTTTACACCCACTTGCCTACTCCTCAGAGCTCCCTGTCACAGTGGACAATCTGCCCAACCATAATGAGAGGGCCTGGAAGACACAGATCTCTGCAGAGAAAGGTACTGTATAAGATTCTGATAGTTGCTGTAACAAATTATCACAAACTTCCACCATTTCACCCACTGAGGTCAAGTCCATTCTGATTCACAGTGATCCTGTAGGACAGTGTCGAACCTCTCCATCAGGTTTCAGAGGCAGTCTGTCCAGAAGCAGACAGCTATGGAGTGGTTGGTTAGTGTGTCCCAGTGACCTTGCAGTTGGTAGCAGCCCACCATTTCACACACACACCACTAGACGGTGGCTTACAAGAACACCCATTGGTTATCTTACAGGCATGGAGGTCAGAAGTGAAAATGGGTCTCACTGGGCTAAAACCAAGGTGTCGGCTGAGGTGCATTCCTTTCTGCAGAATCTAAGGGAGAATTCTCCCTGCTCTTTCCAGTCATTAGAGGCACATACAAACCACTGGTGACATTGTAGGCTAAGTGTTGGGCTGTTAAGCTCAAAGTCGGTGATTCAAAGCCAGCAGCCACTCCAAGGGAGAAAGATGAGGCTGTCTGGTCCTGTAAAGATCCATAGTCTTGGAACGATATAGGGCCTCAATGAGTCAGATTCAACTGAATGGCAGTAGGTTGGAAGTGGAGAGGCCACCCACAGTCCTTGGCTTTGGGCCTCATTCTTTTGTCTTCCAAGCCAACAATGTTGGGCTTAGTCCTTGTCCCCCTACCATGTCTTCCACTTTTAAGGATCTGGAATAATGTAGGATGATCTCCTCCTTTTACAGTCAGCTGATTAGCAATCTTAACTCCCTTTTGTCTTGTAATCTAATATTTTCACAGATCTGAGACGAGCATATTTCGGGGGGCCACTTTGCTACTTATGACAAGGCACTTAGGGTGAAAACAGGCAACGTTAAATAAATCCTTCACCATAAAAGAGAGAAAGAAATGCCCAGCACCAAAAAAAAAAAAAAAAATTGCCAGGAGGTTCCACAGACAGCTGGCCTATGATAAATCAAAAGACTCAAAGAGTAGAGAGTCTTACCTTTGTGGACCAGTCCTTGAGTGACAAGCATGCTCACAAGAGAAGAAGGCAGAGCTGTAAAACAAAAATGCCCTTCAATCGTGATCTTTTAAAAGCGAGCCTCTCACTTAGAATTCACAGACAATGATCCTGGACTTTCCCTCTTTCCCAAGGATCCTTGGTGGGGCAGTTGGTTAAGCACTTGGCTGCTGACCCCAGGGTCCGACCCCTGGGGAGAGAGGAGGCTGTCTGCACCTGCAAAGTCTTCTACTCTTGGACACCCTGTGGGGCGGCTCCACCCTGCCCTGTCGGCTTGCTATGAGTTGGAAGTGACTCCATCCCAGTAGGTCTGGGCTTTCCTCTTTCCTCCCTCAGTAATGAGAGTTTATTAATTTGCCATTTTAATTATTTAGCACTGTCCTAAATATGGGAAATGTCTTGGGACATATCCAGGGCACTCAGCATGACAGTTATTGATCTAACAAAACCTCAACTCCATGCTACTCCATCCGTACCGGTTCCTGTGGCGTCAGCTCCAACCCCCTTCCCCCCCACCCCCCTGGCCCAGTGCCAGGGCAGAACGGGCCCCCACACAGTTTTCAGTGGTGGATTTTGGGGGAATGTAGATTGGCATGCCTTTTTTTCCAGAGGCAATTTTGGCACAGACTGGAACCGCCAAACGTGTGCTTGGCAGTTGAACATGGTAACCGTTTGCATTGCTCAGGGATTCCACTCCGTCTTTGCCCACCAGTCACTGACTACCCAGCATGCACCAGACATAGGTAGCTGCAGGCAATGTGGGCATCCCCATGTATATGCACTCTTAGTTCTCGTCTTTTCTCTCTGAACTTGGAAATTTCCCTTAGCTATATATTTTGAAATTTTTAGTTCTACACAAGAATTAAAGAGCAGCACAATCAACTCCTGTATATTCTTTGTCGCTTAGCTTCAACAATTGTGAAGAGTTTGCCAAATTCACTTCATCTCTCCCTGCTTTCCTTTTGTTTCCTGAGCCAGCTGTAATTTGGGAACATCGTGGCTCTTCATCACTATTCAGCAGGTGTCGTCTAAGAGCAAGACCATTCCCCTATAACCACAACTTCACTAGCATGTTCAAGAAGAAGGATATTGGTTGACTGATACTAACACATAATCTACATTAACAGTTCCCCAATTGGTTCAATATGTTCTTCATAACTGAACCGAATTGAACTCATTTCCATCAAGTTGATTTTGTTTCCTAGAAACTGTAAAGGACAGGAGAGCAGTGCCCTGGGGGTTTCTGAGACTGTAACTCATTATGGGAATAGAAAGCCTCATTTTTCTCCCATGGATCAGTCGCTGGTTTTGAACTACAGACCTCATGGTTCACAGTTCAATGTGTAATCCACTATGCCACCAGGGATCCTTTAATGTTTTTTTCCCTTCTACCTAGGAAAGTAAGGATCAGGTATGAGGGGGCTTCAAAATGTTCATAGAAAAATAGCATGAAAAAAAATTATTCTATGAACTTTTCCCCCCCTTTTTTTTATTCCATCAACTTTTTGAAGCACCCCTTACATTACACTTCACTATCATGTCTTTAGAATTCGCTTGAATCTAGAAGAGCTCCCTTTAAAAATTATTTTTATTTATTTTATTGTTCTCTTGAGTATCTATTTTTAATCTTTCACAATACTTTGTCCCACATTTTGGGTTAGCCTCTTTTCTAAAGATTGCAAGATGATTACATTCATGTTAAACACAAGTGATATTTAGTTATACTTTTTAAAGTAAGTATTTTAGCCTGGAAAAGGAAACGAAAGAAAAGACTCTCGTTCTGTTCAAAATCTGTCAGCTGTCTTCTTTCAAAAGCAGGGAGCGGTGATAAACATCTAGCTTTTGCTACCCGCCCAAACAAATCCAACAACACCCACCGAGTCTGCAGTCTGCTACCTGAGGGCAGACACACCGGTCAGACTGAGGTTCATCTACTGGGGTGCAATGAAATGACTGGCTTAGACTGTCAGAAAACACCTGATGTCTCAAAACACAAGCAGTCATCGTAGCAATGCCCAATGACCAGCAGCTTCCAGGGAGTGGGATGGCTCCAAATCGTGGAAAGAGAATGATTTTAAAACCAGAATGAACATGTCCCAGGACAAATTAGCCCTGAGTCGACAATGGTGTCAATTATTGGAGGCGTCTCCATGGACTCTCCCACGACATTTTCAAGTGATGAATCATGAATTTTTAAAATTGGAAGTCACCTGGGTGCACCCTGGTCTTATGTAAGGCAGGCCCCGGGGCAGAAAGCAACTCAGCTTGCCAGGCTATGGCCAAACAATGTTACGAGAAGTCTGAGGGCGCTAGCGCCACTGATCATTCCCTCAGCAACCATTTACTGCATCTCTTCCATGTGGGAGGCTCCGTGCTAAGCTCCGCGATAAAGCAGGGAACTTGGCATCCACTGCTCCTGAATTCTCTGAAGCTTAGAGCTGAGTGGCATTCAAGAAGGCCTGCTCTTCAGCAGACAAGCTATTCTTAATATCACTCTTGGTCCACTTTCTTGGTCACATTAAGGAAAACAAAATAAAACATTCACCAGGCATCACTTTTGGGAAAGCGAGATGGAGTGCCCCTAAATTGATTACGATCTCTACCCTAAGAAAAGGGTCTCAAGATGGATTTAAGCGTGGAGATTAAACATTTAAATGGATTTAAACATTTAGCGCCCAATACCAATGAGGGATTTATTCAAAGTCCCTGCTCAAACATAAGTCATTACTTATGACATTTATGACAGCCAATACATTGCGAATGGCAAATTCATTGCCAACGAGTGGTTTGCTACACATGCCAACCACATGTGCGGCCCCACACGTGTCAGAGGAGGACTGTGTGCCACGGGGTCATCAATTTCTGTGACCTTGAGGAGGCACCTTTGGGTGGGGTCGCACCTTCTGGCTAGTAGTCAAGTGCTTAACCCTTTGTGTCACCGCAGGGCCCTGGGGCAAATCCAACATGTCCAAAGACTAAGAGGGACGCAATTACCTCTCTTCCAGAAGCTTTCTTCTTGGCACTCTTTAATAATCTTTGCGATCTCTCCTCTGTGCATGTGCAGTTTGGATTTTGGACAAAATATCAGGCTCTGCAAGGAAAGCTAAGCGGTGAGTTAAGCGAAACCATCACGAAACCATCTGCTTTGCTTCCTCTGGAGGAGGACAGAGAACCCCCCGCCCCCCATTACACAGCATGGCTTGTGCCGGTCCCCAGCACCAAGCAATCACGAGTTTCTGAGAGAGCTTCCCATCTGGGAGTGCTGGAGGCACTTAGATCAGGAGAGAGCCCCAGTTGGAGAACCAGGTTGGGCATGGAGCAGACAGCTCTTCCGGCTGAATGATGGCTGAGAACACATTTTCTTTCTGACCACCGTCCCTCTGACCACGCAGCCACTGTACCTGGCGTGTCACTCGCTGAGGTGCATGCTCCACATGGCGGTGCTGGGCGGTTTCTCCTAGCCATGCCCCTTTCTTAGCTACCCTGAAGACGCCATTCAGCAGGTTAAAATGACTGCTCTGGGACTGGAGAGACTGCAGGGGCCAAGACAGGCTGTGTGAACCAGTGCTGCTGAGTGTAGATGGCATAAAAACGGATGAGAAATATGACTTTGAGCACACAGTTTTCAGTAGTAGAAGCAAAGAAGGTACAGGTGCAATTCCCATGCGGCATCAGAATGTGTTAAGTACAAGATTAACGAGCTTGCCTTGGTTGTTGGACTTATGGTACTATAGCATAGCGTATCTGGGTTGTAGCCTTTCACCAATCTTATTCAATCTGGATGCTGAGCCAATCATCCAAGAAGCGGGTTTATAGGAAGAAGCACGTGGCAATAGGGTTGGATGAAGACTCACTGAGGTAGTTAGTTTATTGTGCCAACCTGGCCGATAAACACATGTGGGGTTAATTGAAGGGCGGAGAGATAAATGACTGAGTGAGCCTCGCCTTTCTAGTTCTCAGGTCTCTTGCTCTCTGATGGTCAGACCAGGGTGCGGCTTTCTCAGCCAGTTCCCTGCTTCTGCTGGCAAGGCTTACTTCCTGCAAGACATCCCTGAGGAGAAGCCGCATGGACCTACCCTGATACAGCCCTGGGTGCTGGAGCAGCTGTGTGGAGACCCCTGCCACCACTGAGATGTTTACAAGATCACTGACTCGGTTTTCCTCCTGTAGTCGGCATCATTGCATGTGTTTTGTGAGAAGGAAGAGGACTTTGTGGATTGGTGTTGGACACGTTGGACTTGTGGGCTTGGGCAGCACTGGGTTGGGATGTTTTCTTGATGTGCACTTAACCTTTATATAACACTCTCTCTTGTACATGAGTTTCTGTGGATGTGTTTCTCTAAAGTACCCAGACTAGCACACAGCCTGCTATATGCAGATGACACAGGCTTGCCCACTGAAAGTGAACCATGGAAAGTGTTTGCTGATGAAGATCTGCAGTATGGATCCCACCTCAATGCTGAGAAAACAAAAATCCTTAGGAGGGAACCGATCATCACTCAAGAAATAAAACAACATATTTTATTGGGCAAATCTGCAGAAGACCTCTGTACAGAGTTATAAAGCAAAGATATCCCCTTGAGACTGAAGGACGCTTGACCTAGGCTTTACATTTTCAACCATCTCATACGCACGCACAAACCAGACAGTAGTTAAGGAAAGCCAAGAAAGAGCTGATGCCATTGAAATTTGGTGTTGACAGAGAATATTCAATATCCCATAGGCTGCCAGAAGAACAAACACACTTGTCTTGGAAGAAGAAAAGCCAGAATGTTCCTTAGTAGGGAGGATGGTGAGATTTTATGTCATGTACTTTGGACATGTTATCAAGTGGGGCCAGATCCTAGAGCAGGACATCATGCGTGTTAGGGGAGAGGGTCTGAGAAAAAGAAGAAAGTCATCAGTGAGAAGGTGTGACACAGTGGCTGCGATCATGGGCTCAAGGACAGTGACGGCAATGAGAACAGCACAGGATGAGTTAGTGCTCCATTGGGTTGTTCCCAGGGTGGCTCGCTATGAGTTGAAACTCTTTCAGCAGCACTTAACAGCATTGGTAAGGTTATTGAAGAGATGGGCATCAGATGTGTAGATGGGCATCATTTCAATGCTTGCCCTAGGGGCTCTTTTCCGTAGGTACACCTTGCGTGCCCTTTGCCAACTTGGTTTCCTTAAGACCTAGCTCGAATGTTGCTTTCTGAGTGGAGAGAGGGGCGTTATTGCCTCTTCACCACACAATTTATAAGAGGGGCTCCACAAAATTCACGGACAAACGGAATTTGAGGGAATTGGACTTTCCCCACCAACTTGGTGGGATAGCATTCAGAGCATCGCACCACCGTTCATCTGTTTCTACTTCCGTGTGCATTGTTAGATGGTGTACTCATCAACAAGCCACATTTATCATTATACATAGTTGGTTTAGATCTTGGCAGTACTGCACATGCTTGCAGGAGGTCTGTACGTAACTTCTAGTACAACTATCAACACACCCCACTGAGAGCACCCATGTCCTCAAGTCACTTCCCACTCATGTCAGCCTCATGCTCCAGAGTACATCTGAGCTGCATAGGCTTTTCTTTTCCCCACCATCAACATTTATTGAGCATCGGTACTGGACTGGGAACAAGTTGAAAATATAATTCCTGCCCTTTAAAGTGGTATTTTTCTTTGGTGTTTTCTGCAAGGTACTAAAGAAATATTCCGTAGAGTGCATTTGCCCCATCCTTATACAGAGGCTAGAGGAAAAGAAAGGATTTAAAGGCAGACAATGGCAGACCATTCAGAAGAGTCAGAGCTGACAAGGAATAACACTGAGAAGAATGGGAACTCCAGAGCCTTTCATTGGCTCACAGGAACCTGTGTGTGGACCAAGAGGCCATTGTTCAAACAGAACAAGGGAATACTGCATAGTTTAAAATCAAGATATGAGCATATCAGGGTGCATTCTCCCCCCCCCCATACTTATTCAATCTGGATGCTGAGAAAATAATCCAAGACACTGAATTCTATGAAGAAAAATGGGGCATCAAGATTGGAGGAAGGTTAATTAGCAATCTACGATATGCAGAGAACACAGCTCTATTTGCTGATAGTGAGGACTTGAAGCACTTGCTGATGAAGATCAAAGACTGCAGTCTTCAGGCTGGATTGCAACTCAATGCAGAGAAATCCCAAGTCCTCACAATGGACCAATAGACAACAGCACGCTAAGCAGGGCGAAGATGAAAGTTAGCAAAGATTTCATTTTGTTTGAATCCACAGTCAATGCGGACGGCATTTTGAAGACAAGGTGTGCCTGAGCCAAGCTATGGCATTTTAAATCACCTTATGCGTGTGTGAAGGGTCGACACTGAATACGGAAGACCAAAGAGGAACTGATGCATCTGAATTACGGGGTTGGTGAAGCCCTAATGAAAGTACCGCTAACTGTCGGAAGAACAAACAATCTGTCTTAGAACGCGCCTTAGAAGAGAGGACGGGGAGACTTCATCTCGCGTATGTCAGATATGTTGTCAGGCAAGAGTGGTCCCTGCCCAAGGACATCATGCTTGATCAAGTAGAAGTGGAACGCCAGCTCCTTGAAGCTCTGCTGCAACCTGTTCACTCTAGGTGGCCTTGCGGGTCTTTGAAATACCAGTGTCGTCCCTTCCAGCATCACAGCATCACACAAGCCACCACAGTACGACAACTGACAAGTGGGAGAAAGTAGAAGGGCAGGGAACCAGAGGAAGATGCTTGACAAGGTGGATTCGCACAGAGGCTACAGCATGGCGTGAAACATAAGACAATGGGGAGGCTGGCACAGGACCAGGGAGTGTTTCATTGTGTTGTCCATTGGGTCACTGTGAGTCTTAACCAACTCAATGGCACCTACCAGGAACAACAGGGAGAAATACACACTCTCATCAACTAAGGAGGTTTGCTGCCAAAAACAAGCTGAGGGAAACCATTTGTGGGACACAACCAAAGGAAGCAGGGCCTGTTGGACGACACCAAGTAGAGCCAGCACGACCATGGGGCCCCCCTCCAAGTCCATGGCTACCAGGTAGAGACGGCTGGTGAGAAGACACAATAACGCTAAAGAAGGACGGCAATCCCCTGAACCTCATAAACAGAAAACATGAAGAAGCATTAGACATCAAGGGCGTGAAGGCACAAAATGCATTGTGAATGCTACCCAGTGCCGCAAGGAGCCCACAGCACTGGGACTTCCTACGTTAGCAAACGCCAGGTACCGGAAACCCACGTGGAGCAGGACGCTCTTTCCATACAATCTCTTGGAAATGAGCAAATTGTGTTCCTTTGTTTGATAAGGGAAAATGAGGCACAGTGGGAAATTGTAGTAGTTACAGAAGTGTTTTCATCCGTAAGATACACAATGGACGTAAACTTGGCTAAAGCTCACTGGCTACCAAGAGAGATTAAGGACGAAATTTCCAAAGGAAAAAAAAAGACTAAATTTCCAAAACATGTACAATTCCCTCTAGAGACGTATCAGAACCCAAAACTAATGTGCGTGAAAAGCTGCAGGTAAAGTCATTGAGAAGTGTATTCATACAATTTTTATCCCACTTATATCAACTTCATGTAAGTTCTTAGCAACTATCTTTGAATTAGTCATGAAATTTTCATAAGGTATTAAACAAAGCCAGCCATCATTTCAAGTTATTTCCCTGTGAATGGATTTTCTTTTCTGTTTTTTTTAAAATAGATACAGAATATGCAGATTAGGCAACTATTTTTTAAATCACCAAAGAAAAAATATAAGAGATTAAATGCATATTTTTTGAAAATTTTCAGCTGTGCTCCAGATACATGAAGTGATAATTCATTGTACTGCATCTTTTTCCCCATGCCTTTGTCCCTCTGTTGCCTTACATGTTTAAAGACAAATAAAACGAGTGTAGAAAAATTAATGCGAGCAGAGAGCAGGTAACCTTACAAAACCCGATAGTGACGCATTTCTTCTCTTCTCCAGAATACACCGGGGCGCACGTGAGAGTGCGTCCGCAGCTGTCCAAAGTGCACACATTGCGATGGAGTATTCCATAGTCACACTGGCTCAATAGATCATGTTCGTGAGATTATCTTTTTTCTTCTATTAAAAGATCATTCTATTGGGGGCGAGATGATCTATTTCTACCATGATCTTACAAGTGCTCCAAACGTTCAAGTCCCCACAATAACTTCACCTGCGATTCCAGCCCATTACCCTTTCATCCCTCACTAGGACAAGCCAAGCTGTAGGCAGTTTGTTCTTTGCTTAGATGTGGAGGCAGCATAGGGTGTTTGTGTCTGTACTCTTTATGGAAGCAGATCACCAGGTCTGTTTCCCGCAGGGCCAATGGGTGTGCGTGTGCGTGTGTGTGTATGTGGGGGGGTGTTACCACCATCCTTTTACTTTTGCTTAGCAGTTGACTGCAAACTACTTGTGCTACCCAGTGACCTATATCAAAGACACAAACTCACTGCCATTGAATCGATGGCAACGCATAGCAACCCTACAGGGCAAAGGAGAACTGTCCCCATGGGTTTCTGGGAAGGTAGCTCTTTACAGAAATAGAAAACCTATCTTTCTCCCCTGGAGCAGCTGGGGGTTTCCACGGCAGCCCAATGTGTGGTCCCTTCCATCACCAGGGCTCCCTAACGAACAACAATCGGTCTAAAATCATATTGCATCGTTTGATTTGCATGTTTTTGATCATTTGGTGTAGTTGGGCATCTCTCCATAGTCTTGCTAGCATGGCAGGGCTATCTTTTGATCTGGTGCCACTCATTCACTATCTAAAGTAACCCTGTTTGTCACCTAATCCTTTCTGCTATTGAGTAACGCTGTGGATGTGAGAGACTCTCCCAAGAATCGGAGCTTCTGCTGTGGTGGCTCTTTTCTTCAGCCAGACCGCCCACCTCCCTGAGTACGGAGACAATCCCTACAGTTGAACTGGGGCAGAATGACTTTGGCTTATGCGTTTTCTTCGGGCTTAATTATTTTCTGAAAATGAATGATCTTTCTTTGTTTCTGTCGTGTGTAGATTCTTTGTGCGTGTCCTCTGCCGCTTCTTTCCTGAGGTTTACTGTGTTTTGTTGTGAGGTGCTTGACGTTGAACTGGCTGGTTTTGCCATTGTACTTTTTTTAGACTCTTCAATTGTTGGGGTTGTCTCTGTTGTTGTCCTGACATGCCGCTGAGTTGGTCCCCACTCACTGGGACCCTACACACCACAGAACCAAACACTGCCCCGTCCTGTGCTGTCCTCACACTGGTTCCTGTGCTTGAGCCCATCCATTGTGGTAGCACAGAGTCCACCCCTCCCCGTGAGGGCCTTCCTCGTGTACGCTGCCCCTCCGCTGAGCATGATACCCTGCTCCAGGGAATGGCCTCCTGACAACCTGTCTTAAGTAGGTAAGACCAAGTCCTGCCATCCTTGCCTAATTGTTGCCGGGTGCCAGTCAATTCCCAATGCATAGTGACCTCACGTGATGCAGTCGTACCGCCCGCGAGGGTCCGCTTGGCTGCAATCCCTATGGAAGGGCCTTGCTCGACCTTTCTCGCAGGTGCTGCTGGATGGCTTTGAATCACCCACTTGTCTGTTAGCAATGGAGCACTTAACCTCTGTGCCACCAGCGTTCCTTGCATCGCTTATAGTAGCTGTCCATGTGAGGGCATTCCTGGAGAGAACGTTTCCATGGGCCAACTAGGGTCCCAAGCTCGGCCTCATGCATCCTGTCATCCTGCCATGCTAACAAGATGAACTGATCTTGTGACACAGTGCCTTTGGAGGTCGACCAGCAACCCAATGTGACCACCGCCCTCCTCTTTTTCTACAGCTCCCCACGGCTTAGCATGTGAGGGGGCAGAGAGGGTGTCTTGGCAATGGGGGAAGGCACTGTTCTCATTCCTCCTCACCACCCCCACCCCACAGCAAGGATCCCCAACTTATGCCCAATGCAAGCCATTGATTCTTGTTCCTGGCTGTGGCTACAGCAGCCATGAGCAACTCACACCTACCTTCCTCCTCACACCCCAGCCCCTCCAACACACACACACACACACACACACACACACGCCATCAAAATGACTGCGAGTCTTGCAATCGAGATGAAATGTTCCCGCAGAGTCTGCCTGCTGGCAGGGCACTGATGATCTTTTTCTGTCACCAACATCAATGATTGATGGCGCTCCATTTCTCAGGGCAGCTCAGGTGTCCAGACATTCCTCCTTGTGACTTGGTATCATCTGTCTGTGTGCTGTTCCTAAACTTTGCCTCCCCAACCTCGCCTCCTCCATAAACCCCTTTTTATCTTGAAAAGTTGCCCCCAGAGGACACGAACGCCTGTCCTCTCTCTCTCACCATATGGCACACACTCCTTTTCCTTCCTCCACACCCCTCTGAAACACGGACCATTCATCTTGAACACGTTGAAAAGCTGTGTCCCTGTTCATCCTCGGCTGCTCCACCTGATGGCTGGGTTAGTAATCAAGAACCCTGCTAACCTGATTGGATGGGAGCCCTGGTGGTGTAGTGGTTACGAGTTGGGCTGCGATCCGCATGGTCAGCAGTTCGAAACCACCAGCAGCTCCTCGTGAGAAAGATGGGGCTTTCTACTCCTTCAAAGAGCTACAGTCTCAGAAACGCACAGGGGTAGTTGTACCGGGCCCTATACAGGTGCTGAGAGTCAACATTGACTTGATGGCAGTGAGTTATCCTGATTGGGAACACCTGGCTTATGCTTAATGCGAATACCCCTGGTTCCCAGGAAATGTCGAAAAAAGCAGAATATGTCATGCTGCTAGAGTGCAGCCCTCGGCCAGGTGTTGCAGTCTGCTGGAGAAAGGCCCTTCAGTCCCAGACTGCCTGCCTCAGAACTAGTTAAGCTAGCTTCGAAACAGGGATGAACAAAGAAAGGACTTTGTGAGTACATCCTTCCAGCTCCTTTGTGAGGCCACCGAAAACCTTCCTTCCGCATTCCGTTTGCTCTGAACCCGTCCACCAGGTGCCAGACTACAAAAGCAACAGCACAACAGGGACGTGTCTGGGCCAGCTTGTGTTTGAACAGAAGTCCTGCACGTGAGGGCCCTGCAGATGGCGCAGCCCCAGGCGAACAACATACCTGCTTGCTGGGCGGTGGCAAATGGGGCCCTTTCTCTTGGTTTCCATGAGTCGACACTGAAGCCATCGGCCTTGCTGTGCTTCCAGCAGAATGCAGTCCACTTCCTCCTTCCCCCAAGGGCTAAGGGGAGTAAAGAAAATTCACGTGTTTGCTTTGGCAGCACATATACTAAAATTGGAACGATACAGAGAAGATTAGCGTGGCCCCTGCGCAAGGATGACACGCAAATTCGTGAAGGGTTCCATATTAAAAAAATACAGAAAATTCACACTGTGATTAAATGCATAGCAACCCTGAAAGCACCGATTGGGGAACCTTCTTTCGTTTTGTTATAGGTCTTCGTACGCAATCACCAGCAAACCCCATTTCTAATGCTCCGCCCCACTTTAACCCCATCCTGGCAACAGTCACATTGTAAGAGGGGGGAGATGTCACTGTGAGTGCCGGAATGTGTTACTACCTGTCCACCATACTCCCAAACAGGTTCCAATACATTGAAAAGTCATCAACTTTCTAATATTAAAATCATTGCCTCAAGGGAGCTCACAATCTAAAAGAGGAAGCGAGGTCCGTCAACCGGTGGAGAGCATGGCAAGATCCTCCGAGGAGGGGCTACTAACTGCAGCATTAGCCCTTTGAAACCACGATGCTTCTCCTTACAGAGGTCCGGCCTCAGACGCCCCTGGGCAGTGCTATCCGGTCCTATACATGGGTCACGATGGTTGGAATCAATGTGGTGGCAGTGAGTTTGCCTTTGAGAAGAGAGGAGGACAAGCAGGAGGCCTGGTGGGGCTGTGGGCCACCAGCTGAGCTGCTAATGGAAAGGCCCCTGGTTGGAATCCACCAGCTGCCCTGTGGCAGAAAGAGGAGGCTGTCTACTTCCATCGAGATTTAACGTCTCCCAAAGCCCAGGGGGTCAGTTTTACTCTTGGAAAGGGGGAGGGGGAGAGGTAGGGTAATGGTTAGGGCTGGGTTGCTAATTGCAGGATTAGAGATTGGAGTCCATTGAGAGGCTCCTTGGAAGAAACGCTTGGTGATTTGCTTCAGGAAAACCAGTCATTGAAAACTACACACACACACACTCAATCACTGCTACAGAGTCAAGTCCAACTCACAGGGACATTCGAGGCACCAGGGCTTAGGAGCCTGTCACTCTTTCCAGGAGCAGAAAGCCCCCTCTTTCACACCGGGAGCAGCCGGTTGTCAGCGGTTGTTTCCAGCTGCTGACCTTGCAGTTGGCAGCCCACCAGGCAGCCGTCACCCTTGCCAAGGCTGTGAAAACTCCACAGAGCACAGTTTTTCCCCACCACACACGAGGCCACCATGAATGAACGGGGTCGACAGGGAACGCAGTGCAAGGTGCTGAGGAGGGACAGGTGACCAATGACTATTCTGTCTCATCAGGTCTGACGGCATCAAGGGCAGTCCTGAGTTTTCAAAAGGTTCTGTAGAGAGGGGAGGGACCGCAGGCAGGATCCGTTATCCATCCCGCTAGGTAGAGGATCCAGTCTTTACTGTGGGCTCTGTGAAATGAGCTAACCACGAGGTGGGCATTTAAACCCACCAGCCTGGGCGGAAGGATGAGGCTCTCGGAAGCCCGCAGCGAGGCACGGCGGTGGGTAATGTTTTGCATGGACACGACATGCTGCCCTGCGGTCTAAGACTCGACATTGAATCACTGCCTGTGCAACTGGTGAGCCCGGAGATCTGGGGATTGGGGAGGACAGATTCCCGAGCCCCAGTGTTGACTGCAGGCACCCCTGGAGCCCCCTCCAGGGGAGCCCTTCACAGGCCGGGTAACTGTCCTCTCATTTGCCATCCTCCTTAGACCGTGAGGTCCTTTAATGAAGGCCGTGCTTTTTGTCTTACTCTTCTTTATACCTCCTTGGTCAGTATTTGTGTAGTTCATGACCTTAAAAATAATGCAAACTTTTTTTTTTAAGCAATCATGAGAGGCTTTTAGGAGGACGAAAGAGGAGCTCCCCAAAGTCCCAGATCGGCGTCAGGCTCCCAGCGAGCGACTCTGGGCGTTTTATGTCCCGAGGACCCCTAGGGACCCCTGGCTGACCTGGGGGTGCCGACCCAAGGCGCAGTTAGATCATCAGACTTAAGGTCTTTGGGCGCAAGGGCGAACAGGGCACAAAAGCTCCGCGGTGGGGTCAGGCAGGTCCCCTCACCCGCCTCTGAGGTCGGTTTGTTCTCTGAGTACACCCCCACCCCCCGCTGCGTCTGGGGTCCCTGTGCGTCTCGGGTCTCAGACCGTGGGCTGCAAGGTGCAGAACCCGGTACCTGGGGGAGCGGCGCGGGGTGGAAGTGCGGGTGCGGGTGCGGAGTGGGGGTGGGGGGTGACGGCACCCTCTGAACCTCGGGGAAAGTCCGGTGGAACCTGCGGAAACCTTCCACTGTCCTCAGTCCGGGGTAGCTCCGCAGGACCCCCGAGACCCTCACCTCCACGCGGAGGCCGCGGGGGAGGGTCGGACTGCGGGGAGCTGGAAAGGAGGACCGGAGGCGGCCACGGGGGACCCGGGGTCTTTCCAATTTCCAAAGGGCTGTGCCGCTGCTGTTCCCCTCCCCGGAAGTGAAGCAGGCAGAGGAACACCCCCCCCTTTTCGCCGGACCCCCTGTTGCCCCCCCACTCCCAACCCGCGTGCGGCCCCGCGGGGCTCACCTGCCTGGGCTGGTTCTCTTGCAGGCGTCTCCGGAGATGGACGCCGAGCCGAGCTCCCCTCCTCCCGCGGCTGCGCTGCTGCCGGGCTTTCTCCCCGCCTCCCTGGGAGGCCTCCTCCCGCCCCTGCGCCCCTGAGTCCCAGTCGGCCCCACTGGCTTCCCCAGCCTCCTCTGAGGGTTGGTGTCACCCAGTGCTGTAACTCATGGTGTCACTCCCTCCAGGGACTTCCCCGCCCCCGCCAGACCACACAAAATCCTTGGTAATGTTATCAATCCGTTTCCATCATTGAACAGTGATACTCATCTAGTTGTACGTGTCTTAACTGTAACATTTCTTAATTATAAGAATGCCAACAACAAAATTGTGTTGGAAAAGCTTTCTGGAAGAGCTAGGAGGCAAAGGGTATATATAGAAGTCTAAATACAGGCAATGTGCATATGTAAATATATTTATGAGGATGTGGAAATAGATCTATGTGCATATATTTATAGGTTTAGTATTAAGGTGGTAGATGGACATTGGGCCTCCACTCAAATACTCTCTCAATGCAAGAATACTTTGTTTTATTAAACTGGCATTCCATGATGCTCACAGTCCCGACACAATGGCTGAAGACAAAGTGGGTGCATAAGCAAATGTGAAGAAAGCTGATGGTGCCCAGTTATCAAAAGATATAGCATCTGGGGTCTTAAAGGCTTGAAGTTAAACAAGCAGCCATCTAGCTTAGAAGCAACAAAGCCCACATGGAAGAAGCACACCTGAGTGATCACGAGGTGTTGAGGGATCAGGTATCAGCCATCATCAGAACAAAAAATCATATCATGGTGAATGAGGGGGAATGTGGAGTGGAGACCCACAGCCCATCTGTAGGCAATTGGACATGTCCTTAGGGGAGGAGACGAGCCAATCAGGGTGCCATGTAGCAACAATGAAATATGCAACTTCCCTCTAGTTCCTAAATGCTTCCCCCACCCCCCAACTATCATGTTCCCAATTCTACCTTATAAATCTGGCTAGACCAGGAGATGTATACTGGTACAGATAGGAACTGGAAACACAAGAATCCAGGGAGGATGATCTTTTCAGGACAAGTGGTGAGGGTGGCGATGCCAGGAGGGTGGAGGGAGGGTGGGGTGGAAAAGGGGAACCAATTACAAGGATCTATATATAACCTCCTCCCTGGGGGGACGGACAACAGAAAAGTAGGTGAAGGGAGACATTGGACTGTAAGATATGACAAAATAAAGAAGCACACCAGCCTGTGCGATCACGCGGTGTCGAAGGGATCAGGTATAAGGCATCATCAGAACAAAAAAAAATCTTACCACAGTGAATGAGGGGCGGGGGGGGCGGGGGAGAGGGGGAAGTGCAGAGTGGAGACCCAAAGCCAATTTGTGGACCACTGGAGATCCCCTTGCAGAGGGGGTTCAGGGAGGAGATGAGCCAATCAGGATGCGATTTAACAATGATGATCAGGAGCAATGATAAAATATACACCTTTCCTCTAGTTCCTACATGCTTCCTCCTCCCCGTCCTATCATGATCCCAGTTCTACCTTACAAATGTGGCTAGACCAGAGGATGTACACTGGTACAGATAAGAACTGGAAACAGGGAATCCAGTGTGGATGATCCCTTCAGGACCAGTGGTGTGAGTGGTGATACTGGGAGGGTAGAGGGAGGGTGGGTTGGAAAGAGGGAACTGATTACAAGGATTTACATGTGACCTCCTCCCTGGGGGACGGACAACAGAAAAGTGGGTGAAGGGAGATGTTGGACAGGGCTAGATATGACAAATAATAATTTATAAATTGTCAAGAGGGAAGGGGAGTGGGGAGGGAGGGGAAAAATGAGAATCTGATGCCAGGCGCTTAAGTGGAGAGCAAACGTTTTGAGAATGATGAGGGCAATGAATGTACAGATGTGCTTTACACAATTGATGTATGTATGTGTTGTGATAAGAGTTGCATGTGCCCCTAATAAAATGATTTTTTTTAAAAAAGAGAGGTTTTCTGGATTGAATTGTAACATTATTAGTAACTGGCATTATCAGTAGTAATGATAACATTATTATTATGATCAGAAATAGATTTGGAAGTCATTGCATTTGCTTTCTTTTCCCCTTAATTGTCACATCATGCTTTTAAAAAAGTCATTTTATTGGGAGTTCATCCAGCCATCCATCCATTGTGTCAAGCACATTTGTGCATATGTTGCCATCATCATTTTCAAAACATTTTCTTTCTACTTGAGCCCTTGGTATCAGTTCATTTTTCTCCCTCCTTCATGAACCCTTGATATTTATAATTTTTTTCATGTCTTTCACTGACCAATGTCTCCCTTCACCCACTTTTCTGTTGTCTGTTCCCCTGGGAGGGGGTTATATGTGGATCATTGTGACCGGTTACCCTCCTTTCTCCCCACACCTTCCCCTTCCCCTCCTGCTATCACTACTTTTTCTCCTGGTTATGGCTGCTCTCATTATTGATCCTGAGGGGTCTATCTGCCATGGATTCCCTGTGTTACGAGCTCTTATCTGTACCCATGTACATGCTCTGGTATAGCCGGATTTGTAAGGTAGAATTCGGGTCATGATAATGGGCGGGGGGCAAGAAAGAAGCATTTAGGAACTAGAGGAAAGTTGTATGTTTCATCAGTCCTGTACTGCACCTTGGCCACATCATTCTTGTCATTGATATGAGTTCACAAATATTCTCAAACACTCCCATCCAGTGGATGCCAACTCAGAGTGACCCTATAGGACAGGGTAGAACTGCCGCCTTGTGGGTTTCCCGCGACTACCTGTTTACAAAGTAGAAAGTCTCTTCTCTCTCCTGCCTCTGAGTGGATGGTGGATTTGAACTGCTGATGTTTCTGTTAGTAGCTCAATTCATAGCCATCAGGGCTCTGCCTCACAAACACGAATCACCACGATATTAGCTAAACAGCGGGGCATTGGACATGTCAGCAACTAGGAAACCGCCGCCCCTGCGAGCACAGGGCGTGCGTGCATGTAGCGTGTGCTTGTGCTGCAGAGGAAACTTTCACTTGAAGCGACATTGGAATTGGGTAATAACAGCAGCTCTGGCAAAGTGTAATAGAAGGTTCAAAGAGCAAATTAGAAGAAAGTGTAGCCTTGTACATACATTGTTACAGGTAAACTAGGCTTCCCAAACTATTTTGTTGCCAATAAATAACTGCAGGTTTGCTTTAATAAGAAAGAATAAAAATTTTGTAGACTGTAATTTTGATGTCACCGCCCCCCCCCAACCAGTGTACCTTCTCTCTGCCCCCATTTCTGCCTTGTAGTCCCCTTTTTTCTGTTGCTGGTCTCACCAGCAACAGAAGCTGAAATCCGGCTCATGCTAGAAACTTCTTACCCAGCTTGGACCTGACACCGTGCAGATTTTACTGCCGTAATGTGCTCCACCCAAGTCCCCGACTCAAAATAACACAGCAGCAGCATCTATTGAACATACTTCCTGGACCTAGTGTTGACACTCACTTATGTGTCCCTTTTAACAAGGTTTTAGGGCAAGTACTATTATCGTCATTTACAGAGATGTTAACGGAGTGACTCACATCACATGAGTTGGAGTCCACAAACCAGCTTGACTTCCAAGCCTTTCTATTGTTCTCACTCCAGCCCCGCATCCTCAACCTCTGGTGAGCTTTGGTGTAACTTCAGATGGGCCAGGATTCTCAGTGGTTTGCCAATGATCACCTAGTAATCCCCATGTCTTGCAAGAACTATGGCCAACGTGCTCCTTACAGGTAAGAATGGCTTGTCTCACGTAGTTTGGCTGTAACAAAGACCAGTCCCTTGAGAAGGACATTATGCTTGGTAAAGTAGAGGAGCAGTGAAAAAGAGGAAGGCCGGTAACAAGATGGATTGACACAGTTGCTGCAACAATTGGCTCAGACATAGGAACAGTTGTGAGGATGACACAGGACAGGGTAATGTTTCTATCTGTTGTGCATTGGGTCACTAGAGGTTGAAATACGAATAGACTCAATGGCACCTTGCAACAACAACAACATTTCCTCATGATGTGATGGAACACAATGAAATCACGTTTATTTCGGGATCTATGGGAATCAGCCAATCAGTTGTAAAAAGATTACAATGGGATACAATCCATATTCAGATCAAAGTTCTGATCCAGTCAGAGGTGTGACTTGCTTCCAATATAAGTGCATTCTGTGGTGACGCTTGCTTGCTTTTTGCTGGGTCTGGATCCTGCGTCTGATTTGTCCTCCAGCCTTTGGTTTCTTGGACTTGAGTTGGCCTCTGTGGATTGCTATATTGCCTATCAATTGTGGGAGTCACCGAAAGCTTGTCATCTCATCTGCCAACTTTAGGTTCATTTGCCTTTGCAGCCGCACACCTGTCATCTTTCTACAAATCATGTGTTCATCAGCCCCCAGCAGTTACAAAAACCAGGAGAAGTAGAAATCTCCAGCCTAACATCTGACCTATGGATTTGGAACTTGCCTGGACTAGAAACTGGCCAGCTTCTGCACGCGCACGCACATGCGCACCCCCCCACCCCAAATACACACACTTGACTGGTTTTGCTTCTCGAAGGAAACCAGCCTAAGGGTGGTGTAAGCTTCTGGGGACCTTTAGTACCTGTATCATTCACAGCCTGGGAAGAACTTGGTAGGATTCATTGAGTATCCAGATGGAAGAGAGGTTATACGTCATGGTTGAAGTACGTCATCATTTTGCATTGGTTTCTACTATAGCAAGTCCTAATGGTTTTAGGCCGCTAGCCTCAGCCCTCCCCACTGCCCACTCCTCCCAGTAGTCCCTCTCCCCCTCCACACTGGCTCCTTTCTGTTTCTCATGTACATACAAGATCTCTCCCACCTGAGGCTCACCTGGAGTCTCCTTCCTCTTACTGGACTGTTCTCCCCACTAGTCTATTCTAGCTTTTTCATACTCATCCTCTTCTTCCTTTTTAAACAACAAATTTGGTGACAAGATGCACAACAAACATATGCCACAGCAACAACCTCTTCATGAACCATCCATTGACATCAGGTCTTCTTTTTTTCAGTTACATTTTTCAAGCTGTGCCATCTTTCTTGTTTTCTTCCATGAAACCTTATTTATTTCAATAATCCATGGGGAGTTTAAACAAGCATTTTATTGGGGGCCCTTACAGCTCTTATAGCAGTCCATATGTGCTATCTTTCTAGACGACCTTTTCCAAACTGTTCCACCAACATTGACACCAACTCACCGCCTTCCCTGAAGCTGCTCAGGCATCCTTTTGTGCTGCGTTGGTCAATATGACCCATGTAGATAGCCCTTGAAAACAGTATGATGCTTAGTGCAGACTTTCTTTTCTAATTAGGCAAAACTATTGTTTGGTTCAAAGACAACTTCAGGGGATGCTTTTGGTTCAAGACGTAAAGATTTCCTCTTTGGAGCCATCAGGCCTCAATGGGTTTAAAAATCGGAATAATAAGAGAATTTGACCCCTTTTAATCAAGATACGTCTATAGAATTCTTGCTCTAAGTGTTCAGTATTGGTAACTGACACTGTTCAATTATTCTGGCCTCATGGTAAAAGAGGCCGTTGCTTATGACAGCAACCTGGCTTTCCTACTAATCTGTATCTCACCCATCCCTAGGAAGACCCTTTGTGACTATCATCCTCCCTTCTCTTTCATGGCACACATATTACTATTTGCTTTTGTGTACTTACTTGTATTAATGTGCCCATTTGTTCAAAGCCCATTTCCCTGCTTCCCTGTAAGCTTCATGCAGTAGCGTCCATCACTACTATGCCTGGATATAAACCTACCCAGACCCAAACCATTGCCGCTGAGTTGATTCCAATTCTTACCAACCCCATATAGGGGCTTCCCTCGGCATTGTCAATTTTTATGGGAACAGATCGTCTCATTTCTCTCCAAAGGAGCTGGTGGTGGATTCGAAATGCTGATCTTGCAGTGAGCAGTTCAATGCTTACCTAAGAGAATCACCAGGGATGCTATGGATATAAGATGGGCTCAATAAATACTGTTGAGTGAATGAAGGAATATGTGAGTGAATAAAAGCCTGTACGCAAAGATGGTCAAGAGATTGCTATTATGGGAGATCTGTGTTCCATACTAGATCCCCCAAGCCAATTTGTTCTCTAAAATTTTTATTAAAAGATCATTTTTCGATCTTTTAGTACAACTCTTGTCACAATCCATACATCGCTTGCATGAGGTGAATTTGTACATCTGTTGCCTTCATTCTTCTCTAGACATTTACTTTCTATTGAGCCCTTGGTATCAGCTCCTCTCCCCCCCTCAATCCACCACCCTCATAACCCCTTGATAGATTATACATAGTTGTTATTTCATATCTCACACTGACCACTGTCTCCCTTCCCCCATGTTTTCTGTTGTTCTTGTTTCTGGAGAGGGGTGTATGATTATATGTCGATCATTGCGATCGGTTCCCTCTTTCTCCCTTCCTCTCCACTCATCCCCCTACCCTTCTGGTATTGCTACTCCCACTCCTGTTCTTGGATTCTGTGTATCATGAGGTCCCATCTCTTCCCTATACCTGTGTACATGTTCCGATGTAGTCTGAATTGAGAAGCAGCTCTGGGGTCTTGGGGGGGGGGTGAAGAAGCCTCAAGGAACCAGAGGACTATAGTGTGTTTCATTGACGCTTTACTGCACCCTGGTTGACTCATCCCTTCCCTGTGACCCTCTGTGGGAGGATTGTTCCACTGTCTACAGATGGGCTTTGGATATCTTTCTGCTCCAACCACCCCGGTTCTCAACAATATGTTTTTGTTTGTTAGGTGTCTTCTGATGTTTATTACCCGGTCCCTATGACTCCTCATGATCTCAAAATGCTTCTTCCATGTGAACTTGTTGCTTCTCTGCTGAATGGAAGCTTGTGTAACTTCATACCTTTAAGACCCCAGATGCTATATCTTTTAATATCTGGGCACCATCCTTCTTCTTCACCACATTTGCTTATGCACCTGCTTTGTCTTCAGTGATTGTGTCGGGAGGGTGAACATCTCAGACTGCTGATTTGTTACAACAAAGTGTTCTTGTATTGAGGAAAGGTATGAGCACAGGCCTGCAGTCCATCCCCTACCTCAGTGTATTGCCATATAAATATATGTACATAGGCCAATACCTCTATTTTTGTGGATTAATGTATTCACATACGTACACCGCTGTTTATACCTCTATCCATTGCTTTGTGTCCTAAGTCCTTCCTCTGTTTTCTTTTACCTTCCTCTTGCCCTACCTTCACTTTCCCCTATTTCTGCCTCTTGGTACCTCCTCTTAGCTAGTTTGCTGTTGCTCCGACACTGCACCCCCCCTCCCTATCTTCTCTTTGTTATTGACTCTAATACCCTAGTAGTTCCCCTGTCTTTGGTGCTACCTGCTCACAGTCCCCTTCTCCCACCGCCCTCACCCCCCAGGTCTCCGCAGGACCGTTGCCTGCTGCTTTCTCCTGGGGCATGCTTCCCATGCCTATCATATAAGTAGGCACACCGACTATTGTCAGGTTAAACCAGCCCCTGACAACATCACTGGTCCGTAGGCACAACTGTGTGGCAATCATATATAAAGATTACAGTCCTAGAGAATAAGAGAGATAGGAGAAAGAGCAAAATGAAAAAGTCAGACGCATTTTACGGTAGCATGCTCACCTCCTGGACGGCCATGATCTCAGCAGCCAGGTCCACGCAGAGCACAGAGGAGAAGGAAGGAGAGGAGAGGAGAGGAGCACTTTGTTGTTATATGGGGCTTTTAATGGTATCCATTAGTTGTGCATGTTCAGGAGTTACATCCGTCACCCAGTGGGTGGTCATCACAGTAAAGTCCCTGGGCTCACAGGTGAGCAAACCTAAATTAATACCTGCATTGGGGGAAGGCATGAGGGGGATGGGTGCCTTGGAGGGAGGAGCTAATCAAAGAATATCTGCTTCTACAGAGAGACCAAATCAACCATGTGCTCACTTTAAAAGCAGCATAGCTGTTAGTGGAGAATCTATGGGAGTGACACGTAAAGCAGGAAATTGTGCTTGGACTTTTCTCTAATTTAGATTTCCTGATTCCTTCTGTTATAAGTTAGGGAATATAGTCCTGGTCATATCCCCCTCAGTGTTCGTTTCCCACAGACTATGACATCGCCCAAACTGATTTTAAAAAAGGAAGAAAGATTGAAAAGAGAAAAGGAGAAGACACAAGAAGAAAAAGAAAAGGGAGAAAAAAACAACAAAAAGAGACGAAATATACAAAAATCCCAGGTCTGTTCACTGGCCTTCCTGACTGTCCAGGAGCTGCCCCTCCCAGCCTGGAGTCCCTTTTGGGGGCGCCTCAGGGACTTTGTAACTTTGCTCTGCTCCAGCTGCTGGCTTGCATATTCTCTTCTTGGTTTGCCCCGCTGTGGGGGGTATTGTTCTACACAATTTCAGAGAGAAGAGAGACATGGGTCCTTCCAACAAATGATTGACCACTTTTCAAAGAATTGGGACAAAATAAAATGCAAGGGGCTGTGTTAGGCTATGTTGACTAGAAAAGCAGACCCAGTGACACTCATCTATGTGTAAGAAAGAGCTTGATAGGAGTAATTGTATATCAAGAAAGCATCTTGATATATATATATATATATATATATATATATATATATATATATATATATATATATATATATATATAACAGCCCAGTCCAACTCAAGTCCATAAGTCTGACACTAGTAAGTCCCTCTTCAGACTCAAGCAGCCACACGCAAGGACACAGACTACAGGAAGATCACAGCCAAGCAGGTGCAGAGTCACATGGATCCAAGATTGGTGGAAATACAGCAGGGCTCCAGCAGCTTTAGGGTCAGTGGCAGAGTGAAGGGGGAGAGGAAGAGGTCAGAGAGGAAGGGGGAAAGGAAAGAAGCGGGCCCTTCTCTCTCCTAGTGTCCTACTGAGATGGCCGTACCTTCAAAGGGCAGAATTAGGCTATGACCTGATTGACAGGTTTGACTGCACCCCTAGCTGGGACTGTCTAGTCGATATAAAATCATCAAATTACCCCAGGGGCTTCAAAAAGTTCACGGTAAAATGTAATGAGAAGATCATGGAATTTTTACATGAACTTCTGAAATCCCCTCATGCACTTAGCCTTACAAGTATAAGACTGAGCAGAGCCCGTTGTTGGCTTTGAGCATCCTACAGGACTTTAGGAGCTTGACCACAAAACGGATCATATACTGTGAAAAATGTGACTGATCTAGAGAGTGGCAAACCATTCAAGCCAGGCCCCAGTTTGCACTCTTACAGTAATTGCATTGCCCTCAGGCAAAGTCCAAGTTCATTAGCAGAGACCTGCATCATTCAGCTCTCACCTACCTTTCCAACACGCAGGCCTTAGGCCCTCCCAGGACAAAATGGAATGGGTGATGTTCTCCCTTTTCATTCTTTCACATCGGCGAAGCTTCTGCCTGAACACCGCACCCACCCCTCTGCACACTCACCCACCTTCTTGCTCACTGGGTCTAGGAGTCACATCCTTTTGGAAGCCTGACCTGACTCAAGTTTGTTTTACATTCTCTCTGCAACTCGTATGCAAATACATTTGCCATTGTGAGCAAGTTACTAAAATTCACGGGCAAAATGGAATGAAATGAGCATGTATCTGTTATGCATATAGGATCACTAGGAATTGGAACTGAGTCCACAGCAGAGGATTTGGGTTTGTTCCATATAGAGGAGTTTCTCAGTGGCACAAAATCTGTTTTGAACCAAAGGATTGGTGATTCCAATCACCCAATGGCCTCTGGGAAGAAAGACCTGCTTCTAAAATGTCACAGCCTTGAAAGCCGTTCAGAGCTGAGTCCTATTCTGCAACACCTGGGTTTCCATGAGTAGAGCCACTGGCTTCTTTTGGTTGTTGTTGGTGTGCATAAATACAGGTACAGATATGCACATGAAAGTTATTAATATTACTATCCATAACTGATGTGTATTAAACACTATGTGCCAGCGACTCTCTTGGCTTCTCTCCACATTTTAACTCCATCCCCACAGTGATTCTATGTCACACAGACAGCAAATGACAGAATTTGCACCGAGACTCTAGAGTTCTGTGTTTCCCGGTGTTGTCACACACCCCCCTCCTCATAGTGGGTGCAGTCCCTGGTGTCACCCAGTGCCGCTCCCTCTTGATGGTGCACTCTTTAAGGGCGTCTTGTTAAGTAACTGGCACATTGATGAACTCGTGAATGAATAAATGAATTTGACTAAAAAGAAGAATAAACACACTCCTTTATTTTAAGGGCCACATAGTCTTTTTTCCTCCTTCTTTCCTTTACGAAACAGTTGGACAACCTTTGAAACAACCCGACTCTAATCTGCACAAGATCGCCGGAAAGCTCAACAACCTGCAGATGCAATCCTGTTTGTTGAAAGTGAGGTCTTGAAGCACCATTTGACAAAGATAAAGAATGACAACTTCCCCAACGCATTACACCCCAACACAAAGAAAACGAAAATCTTCACGTCGGAACCAATAAACAACGGTGTGACAAACAGAGAGAACACTGAAGTTGTCAATTATTTCATTTATTTGGATCCACAATCCACATCCGTGGAAGCATCGGTCACGGTATCAAAAGACTGGCAAATCTGCTTGCAAAAGGCCTCTTTTAAATCTTCTTTTTTACAGTACCCCTAGAAGTTAGTATTTAATTTTTATAAGTCCATTTAACACACCTGAAAAATGCTGAGCCTAATGATTCAGGCATTAAAACAACCACGAAGGATAACAAACTCAGCTCTACCTAACTGCTTATAGAGCTACATGGCTTCAGAGAACCCAAACTCGCAATCTGTTTTTTGGAACCATTGTAAGTCTTGTTTACACAAGACCTCAAAAAATTGGTTTCAAGACTCGTATGTGTTTCCCTCCACGGAAATCTTTAGTAAAAGGCGAAAGATTTACACGATTTGAAGAGAAACCAGAGTATAAATCTTTTATCATTTTTTTTCATTTAACTTTTTATTGTGAATTGAGTGAAGGTTTACAGAGCAGAGCAGTTTTCCACTCAACAATTCATAGATATTTTGTTTCATCTCATTGATTCTAATCTCTACAAGGTAACATAACATATTCTACTTCTTCCCTGTGTCTCCTAAACCTTTATTTCTTGACCCTTCTAAACTTTGTCCTTGGGCAGATATTGCCCTTTTGATCTCAAATGATCATTCTAAAGTATTTGAACCTCTCAAGTGTTATCATTCCCCTTTATAGACCTGCCGATGGTTTGACTGAAGATTGAATTACAGGAGTGCGTTCATTCTTAGACCCGAGAAAGACTTAGGGCTTGGGGGTTCCACCAGACTCTGCCTGCTGTCTTAAGACTTGAGGTTTTGTTCCACAATTTTCACCCTCCCTATCCAGGGATCCCTTTCAGAACAGTTGATGGTAATAGTCGGGCACCATCTAGTTCTTCTGGTCTCAGGGTCATGGAGACTAATTGTGGTAGGCCGAGTTTTCCAGAGAAACAAACCAGTGAATGCATCTATGTGTAAGGATTTGATAGCAAGAAAGGAGCCCAGCCCAGTCCATCTCAAGTCCATGGTCCAGTAGCTAGCTGGGGCTTTCTTCAGAGTCAGGCAGCTGCTGGTGGAAGAAGCAGGAAGCTAGGAGATCACAGTTTGGTGGATGCAAGGTCTGTATCATGGACCCAAGGTCAGCAGGAACATGGCAAGGTGCCACCGATTCCACGGTTGCTGGGGCTGCCAGAGCCAGATGCGAATTCCAGGCAAACAGGAAGGTGAAAATGGGGAAGAGAGAGCTCTCAGTGTCTCCCTTGTCGAAAGACCACACCTTGAGGAGGCATCATCGAGCTGCAGACTGATTGATAGGTTGGACTCCACCCCGACTTTCACAACTCCCAAACCCTAGACTCACTGCCATCAAGTGGATGCCAACCCATCGATGACATAAACTCTAGCCATCACATTAACGCTCACGTGGTTCATTATTTCCACACGTCTTCAATGTCCATTCATCTTCTTTCCTTTGGAAATGAGGGATCAACTGTTGCACTTTAGATTGCTGCTCTTGAACTTTTAAGTGCCTGGTTGCTACTGGTCAAAGTAGGATGAACAATATTGTCTTTGTGGAGTCTGTTACGCTAATTAACCTTGGTGTCCCCCCAAGACTATGGCTCTGAGTCTCCAGACCCAGCACCTCATTTCCTCGAGGTGTTCGCTTATGTCTAAGAAGTTGTCACATCTTTGTTCCCTATATGCTCCACTGCATACATGAATATGTTTGCAACAGAGATAAACAGCCATGTAGAAATCCCCTCTGTTCCATGTATATATTTGCTCCTGCTCTGTTTCAGCCTGTATGTCAATCTCTTTATCTATGCACATGTGGGATGCAAAAGGGTTTCCCCCCCAGGTTGTCATGCTGCTTGCTAGCACTTTGGGAGGTCAGCTGCTTAGAAGTTTTCTCCCTGAAGGCATTCAGCCATCTAGAGCAATCAGACTCTATTGTCTGTCCCACCCAAGGTGTGGCTCATTCCCTGTTACTAAGGATAGAGGACTGCTTTCCTGGAGGAGATCTCAGAATAGGTCAAGTCAACTCAAGGAGGACCATCATGAGTCTAGGATCCACCCATCTTGTCACATGTGTACCCCTAGTCCGTACCCTTCCTATTGCGTGAACACCCCTAGTTCATCCCCTTCCTGTGACGCCTATGCCTATTATATAGCCCCTTCCTATGACGTATGTGGTTACCTGTAATCAGGGGGCTTGCACATACCTAAGGATATATAGGCCTTGGTCAGAAATAAAGACTCTGGGTCCTCCTCCTCTCTCTGTGTGGACCTGGCTGCTGAGAGTATGGCTGTCCTGGAGGTGAGTTTGCTACCATAAAGTATGTCTGACTCCTTTATTTTACCTTCTCTCCCATCTTCCATGACTTTACTAAGATCTTTATGTCTTATCGCTGTACAGTTGCCATGGGGAAGCCAAGGCACGAGGGTAGGTCACTGGTTCGTAAAAACATTTCTTCCTAGCAACCAAGTCTCTCAGCCATGGGCTTGGCCCTACCTCTATGGTCCAGGAAGTCCACCTGCTGCTCTGCCTTACATTCAGAGTCTCCATGCTGCTCCTCTGCTCTGTCTCATGCTCTCCTTCCTCAGACTGTGGCCGCAGCATGGCATGGGGTCTGCTGCCTTTACCACTTCAGGCACGACTTCCCACTGTGCTCTGCGGATGGCTTTTCTACCTCGGAGGTCCCTTGCTTCTCTCCGTTCCTATTTCTGAACTAGCTCTCCTACAGGGAGGTGCGGTTTTTGTCTTTGAGCAGACCCTACTCTCTAGGAAACAGGGTGGCGACGTGGTTCACACCCTCTAATAAGATAAACCAAACTCACTGCCATCGAGTCAATTCTGACTCATAGCCACCCCATAGGGCCGGGTGAAACTGCGCCCGTGGGTTTCTCAGCCTGTGACTCATTATGGGAGTAGAAAGCCCAGTCTTTCCCTAGTGGAGCGGCTGGTGGTTTCAAACTATGACCTCGTTGTGCAAGCAGCCCAGGGTATAACCTCTGCCCTATCAGGGGTCCCTTCTAGTAAGACGGGAACTAAGAAAACAACCCACTTTGATCTCGTCCATTAGCATACCAGAGAAGTCCCTCCGAAATGAGATTACTACCACAGGCATAGAGCACAATGCACTGTCGTCCAGTCAATTCCCATGCAGAGCCACACTATCACCAAACAAAAGCTCACGGCCGACTCAGCGTACAACTGCCTCATGAGTTTCAGAGACTGGAAGTGCTTATGGGAGAAGAAAGCCCAGTCTTTCTCCCTTGGAGAGGCTGGTGGTTTGAACTGCTGACCTTTTGGATCAATGCCTAATGTGTAAGCACTATGCCACCAGGGCTCTCTGTAGCAACCCAATAGGACTGGGCAGAACTGTCCCTGTAGGTTTCTGAATCTGTAACTCTCTGAGAGTAGCAAGTCTCTTCTCTCTCCCATGGAGTGACTGGTGTTTTGAACTGCTGCCCGTGAGGTCAGCAGCCCAAGGCTCAACCCACTACCCCTCCAGGGCTCTGTTCACCACAGGCCGAGAGGCTAGAATTTACAATACATTACCGGAGGGGTTATGGCTAAAGGGCCATGTTCATTGACAACCCCTCCGTCTGTTACAATATTATGCTCGCTCAGATAATGTCCTCCAGCTTCACCCACAGTCATCGTTATTCTTTGCCGTTGCCTAGTATTCTGCTGTGTGTTTACAAAATGTGCTTATCCCTTCTCCCAGTGCGGGCATTGATTAGGTTGTTTCCATCTTTCTGCCACCGTGAAGAGCGCTGGAATGAACGCGAGAGTGGCCAGCTCTCTCCGTGAAACGCCTCTAGGGCATGTCCTCAGTGGAGGGATTTCCATTTCTAACTTTGGGAGGAAATGCCACAGTGTTTTCTACAGTGGCCGCACCATTTCTCCAGCGATGTGTGAGCGTCTCAGTCTCCCCACACGCTGAACAGCACTTGTGGTTTTGCTTTTTAAACTTTAGCATCAATGCTGGGGTGAGATGACATCTCTGTTGTTTTGATTTGCATTTAATGACTAATAATCGTGGGCATTTCTTCATATGTTTGTTGGTTACGGGCATGATCAAGTGCTTATTTATGCCCTCTGCCCATTTAAAAGTTGGCTTATTTATCTTTTTTTCTTGTTGACTGCTGAAGTTTTCTATACATTTTAGAGACGGTCTCTTGTCTTACAGGCCATTCTCACCCTCTTTGCTATCTTCTCCCCATCCCCTGAGATGGGGTGGTTTGTCTCAGAAGCGCTTGGGCTGAGAAACCCTTGTTTAAGGTGAAGGTTCGTGAGAAAAATTGCAAGGCTGGGAAAAGCTTCTCACTGTGTGGATTCTAACAGACCTCTTGAACGTGGCAGAGAGCAAGGTGTCGCTTAGACTAAGATGCATCTGTTCTCAAACCACGGTCTTTCCAAGCACCTCATCTGCACGGGAAAGATGGAGCAGGAGAAAGAAAGGTGGAAGAACTGATACATTTGGAAGATGGTGTCCTTAAAGAAGACCGAATAGATACCACGGGCTTCCAGAAGAATCAAAAAGGAAATCTATGTCGGAAGAAGTACAGCCAGAATAGTCCTTAGAAGAGAGGGTGGTGAGACGTCATCTCATCTTCTATGGATGTGGGATCAAGAGGGAGCAGTCCCTGGAGAAGGACTTCGTGTGTGCTGACGGAGAGGGTCAATGAGAAAAAAAGGAAGATCCCTAATGAGATGGATCGCTACAGTGACTGTCACAATGGGCTCGGACATGCTGTGAGCATGGCGAAGGACCGGGTAGTGCTTCTTTCTGTTATCCATTGGGTCACTGAGAGTCGGAACGGACTCAACAGTACTTAACCACGTCAATATCATTCCAACTGGAATGCACAATGAGGTACAGGGGAGCAACACTGTCCTGGTCACAGCTGGGAGGTAACATAGCTGGGACTCCTTGAGGTGGCCTGCCTCCAGGGCTAAGGCTCCGTGCCTCCACAATAGGGAGTCACTGGTCAGATGAGCCACATCAACAGGGAAACAAAAGAGAGATAAGGACAGGGCTCCTGAGCAAGGAAGGGAGAGGGAAACCAACTAGGAGCTGTGGGGGAGGCAGGAGGGAGGGTCTTGCAGAAGAGGGTGGGGCTGGATGGAGAGCAAAATGCAGGTGGGAACCTAGGTCCTTGCCACAGGGAGCTGGGGACACAAGAATAACCACCTCCTCCCCCATGTGCTGAGGGGCTCTCCTTTCCTGTTGGGGAGGGGTTTCCTGGTGTGCGAGAGTGCCTGGGCGGGGAGGGTCTTGGCAACCCACAGGGTCGTCTAGTAAGAGCTCCCCCAAGCCCCTTTGCCTCCCCCCACTGCACTCCTGGCCGTCTGCCTAGGCTGCCAGAGACTCAGAATCCCAGCATCTCGTGACTCACTCACCCCTCTCAGAGAAAGAAAGAACAGTCTCCCCAAAGCAGAGCACTGGGGTTGATAGCAAATGTGGTGCTGCTTCCGTTTATGAACTGGCAAAGCCGGCACACAGGGCATGCGGCCAGGTGCCCAGTGTGAGCTTTCAGGCTGTCCACCCCCAGTCCTGGCTGCGGGGGTTCAGTGAGACAAACCAGTCCTGGCTGCAGGCCCCAAGGAGCAGGAATGAGGCCCTCGTGGGAAGTCTGAATTGGGAACATAAGTGGACATGGAATTTGATTTTGTCTCTAATTTCTCTGAAGCAGGCCTTTGCTTTATTTCATTCACAAATGCTGTTGGGAATCATCCCCAAAGTAAATTTCCTATGGTAACATTTCAATACTTCTTTCCATGACTTCAGACGCACCAAGTCCTTTCATTGCAAAACACAAAACCAGACCACTGCTTGTATGAACGCTTTTAGGCTTGTGACATGGCCCTATTCTATACTCACCTCAAGAAGAGACCACTGGGTGCCAGAGCAAAGCGTGGTGAAGAAAGCAAACGGTGCCCAGCTATCAGAAAGAATAACATTTGAAATCATAAAGGCTTCACTTCAAACACAGCCATTCAAGGAGGTGTCAACTAAGTCCACTTGTATGTAACACACCAACCTTTGTGAGCCAAGGACTGAAAATAAAAAAAGCCAAATCTGAAGGGGAATGTATCAGAGTTTAAAGGTCAAACACCTGGTTTGCAGAAGGCGGTGGACGACAGTGGAAGCCCAAAATCCATTTCCAGGGCCCACCCATGACCCCTCTGACCATAGTGCAGGGCTGTGAATAGGCTTGTGAGAGCAATGTAAAGTCAATTATGGCAGATGTGTTAGGCGACACTATGTCATCTTATCTCCCTTTTGACCCTTTAAACGTTGTTTAAGTATTTAAAATTTTCTGCTTCTTTTTCACTTGAAGTATTTCTCTATTTTTTCTAGTCATTGTTTGTTTTCTTTTTATTCTCTTCCTGTTTGTTTTTTTTAAAAAGCATTTTATTAGGGACTCATACAACTCTTATCACAATCCATACATACATCTATTGTGTAAAGCACATCTGTACATTCTTTGCCCTCATCAGTTTCAAAGCATTTGCTCTACACGTAAGCCCTTTGGTTCAGGTCCTCTTTTTCCCCCCTCTCTTCCCGCTCCCCCCTCCCTCAAGAGCCCTTGATAATTTATAAATTATTATTTTGTCATATCTTGCCCTGTCCGACATCTCCCTTCACCCCCTTTTCTGTTGTCCGTCCCCCAGGGAGCAGGTCACATGTGGATCCCTGTAATCGGTTCCCTCTTTCCAACCCACTCACCCTCTACCCTCCCAGCATCGCCCTTCCCTGTTTGGTTTTTTAAAATCATTTTATAAAAAAAATGTACAACTCTTATCCCAATCCATCCATCTATCCATCGTGTCAAGCACATTTGTACATATGTTGCCATCCTGTTTGGGTTTGGCATGATCTTCTGTATGTGAAATCCAGGATAGGTAAATCTATACAGACAGTAACTGTATTGATAATCCCTAGGGACATGTTAGGGAGGGTGGTGGGAAACAGGGAGCTAACTTCAGTGAGTATGTTCTGAACGTGAGTGTGGCGATGATAGCATAACTCTTCTTATGATTGAATGATTAAATTGTATAACATGTGAATTACATGGCAATGAGATATATACATTTTAAACACACACACACACACACACACACACACACACACACACACACGAAAACACCAGGCTGCTCTTGCTGCAGCTGAGAGAACATGTGGAGAGACAGGGTAGCAATGTGTTACAGCAGGTTTCTTAGCATCACGCCCAGTGTGCTGTGCCTTTGTGAGTCTTGGGGTCTGTCCGGAACCACTCGCTGAAGCAGTTTCCCCACCTGGGTGAGGGTGAGGGTAGAAGAAATGAAATTTGATTTTCTGGTTAAAATGACATAGGAGTAAGTGGGTGGGGGCAAATGGTGAAAGCTCAGGGTTGCTAATGGAGACGGTGGGAGTTTGAGTCCACTTAGAAGTGCCTTGGAAGAAAGGCCTGGTGATCTACTTCTCTCCAAGTAGCCCTGAAACACTCTGTGGATGGGGCGCAGTTCTACTCTGACACCCTTGGGGCAGCCAGGGACTGCAGTTAGCTGGGTTAAGAGCAACTGGCTGAAGAGCATTCCAGGTTGAGCGGTACAATCCTCGCCTTCCTGCTTTGATTTCTGGCGAGTGTATGGCACAGGCCGCCACCACTCCTCCATGAGCGAACTGGGTGTAGTTATGAAGCTGAATAGGTGTCAGTGGAGCTTCTGGCCTAGACAGGCAAGGACAATCATCCATTGAAAATCCTCTGAAGACAGTGGTCTTGTCCCCACCGGATTATGGGGATGGTAGCAGACTAGGTAGCCTTTTGTTCGTTCTGCCTGGGGTTGCCATGTGTCAAGCTGCCAACAAAAACATACCCTGCACCCGCTGACTTGGCACCTTACCCAACACATTTACTTTGAAAAAGAGGCATAGTCATAGAAATCCAACAGATAGAGACAGTTGGAGGATATTTTTTATATTTTATATACCTTTGTTACCTTAGTAGGCCCTCCTCGCTTGAATAACTCGGCCTCCGAACAACAAGGGGCAGCATTTGTGTGGCTACCAGTGATAGATCCTTAGGGCCTGAGCTTTAGTTCCCTTAGGAAGTTCAACCCACCATCCCGCTCCATAGCGGGCCCATTGAGGGGTCTCTCAGGCCCTCTCACATGCTACCCACCTATGTCCTAGGCCTGGCAAGCGCTTCCTTACTCTTCAAATCTCACTGGCTGCTACACATAGCGACCCCACATGACAGAGGAGAACTCACCCATGGGGTTTCCTAGGCTGAAATTTTCACAGGAGCAGATAGTCAGGTATTTCCCCTGAGAGCCACAGGGGAGACTTAACCCACCAACCTTCTAGTTAGAAGACACTTAACCACTGAGCCACTAGGACTCTCTGGAACACATCAATGTTGTTATTGTTCTTGGTCGGTGCTGCTGAATTCATTCAGAATCATAGCCCTTCATACAACAGAACAAAGCACTACCTGGTCCTGCACCATGCTCACAGTTGTCTTCTTTGAGCACATGGTTCTATATTGTAACTCAAAATTCTTCTTCAATTATTTCAGCTTCTCATATGCTAAGTGTTTTGTTCTTTTTTTGTCTTTCTAACTCTAGGTATTTTTTCATTTCTTTATAATACTATAAAAATTTTCTTTATCGTACTTCATCTTCTTTAGCTGATTTTGAAATTTTCTTATCAGCTTTCACCTCATCATTTCTTCCATTTGCTTAAGTTACTCTATGATCAAGAGTAAATCCCAGAATCTCTTCTGAAATTCACTTTGATCTTTCCTTTCTTTCTTGTCCTTTTAATGTACTTTTGCTTTCTTCATGTCTCGTGTTCTTGATGTCATCCCACAGCTTGTCAGGTCTCCTGACAATTGTGCTCAGTCAAATCTATTCTTGAGATGGTTTCAAAATTTAAGTCGGATACATTTATGATCATATTTTGACACTCATGGACTTTTCATTTTCTTCAACTTCAGCCTGAACGTACAGATGAGCAATTGATTGTTCCAGTAAGCCCCTAACCTCATGCTGGCCGATGACATTGAGCTTCTCCACTGTCTCTTCCCACAGATGTAGTCAATTGGATTGCTGTGTATTCTCTCTGACAAAGTCTACAAGTATGGTAGCCTTTTCCGCTGTTGTAAAATGGTATCTGCAATGAAATCATTAGTATTACAAAATTCTACTATGCGATCTCCAGCTTTGAGCCTGTCACCAAGGCCATATTTTCCAACAACCGTTGCTTCCTCTTTGTTTCTAACTTTTGCATTCCAGTCACCAGTAACTATCAGTGTATCTTGATTGCATGTTTGAATAATGTCAGATAAAAGTCATTGACAGAGTCTTCTATTTCTTTATCATTAGCTTTAGTTAGAATAGGTCTTGTGCATCAGATTTACCTAATGCAACTCATTTTTTGATCTCTTGACTGCTTTTTCCATGAGCATTGAATGTAGATCCAAGCAAGACAACATCCTTGACAACTTTCATCTTTTCTCCATTTATCATGATGCTATCAATTAGCCTACTTATGAGGATTTTGGTCTTCTGTACATTGAGTTGTAATCCAGATAGAAGGTTGCAATCCTTGATCTTCATCAGCAAGTGCTTCAAGTCCTCCTCACTTCCAGCAAGCACGGTTGTATCATCTGCGTATTGCAGGTTGTTAATAAGCTTTCCTCCAATCCTGATGTCATATTCTTCTTCATATAGTTCAGCTTCTCTAATTATATGCTCAACATTACTGATTAAGTATGATAAAAAGATACACCCTTGAGGGATGCCTTTTTTAAAAAAACAACAACTGGAATTCTTATTCTTCTGAAAGCTATCCATAGTTTGTTATGGTCCACGCAGCGGCATGCATTTGCTCAGTCAGTGAAACACACATAAGCATCTCTTGGGTGTTCTCTGCCTTCCGCCAAAATCCATCCGACATCAGCAATGCTATCTCTTCTTCCATGTCCTGTTGGACTCTGGTTTGAATTTCTGGCAGCTCCTTGTCAATGTGCTGCTGCAACTGATACTGGATGCTCTTCACCGAAACTCTACTTGTAGGATAATAATGAGAATGTTCTAGAATTGGTGATATTGATCTATAATTGGTGTGTTCTATAATTGGTTACCTTTCTTTGAAATGGGTAGAAATAAGGCTCTCTTTCAGTCAGTTGGTCAAGTAGCTGTTTTCCAAGTTTCCTGGCTTAGATGAGTGAATACTACTAAGACTTCATCAGCTTGTTGAAACATTCGATTGGTATTCCATCAGTTTTGGGTAATGCTTTCAGTGCGGCTTGACCTTCTTCCTTCAGTACCATTGCTTTTTACTCATATTCTCCCTCTTGAAATGGTTCAATGGTGACTAGGTTTGTTGGTTTTTTTTAGATACAGTGACTCTGCGCATTCTTTCCATCTTCATTTGATGCTTCCTGCACCCTGTCCATAGAGCATTTTAATATCACAACTCAAGGCTTGACTTTTTCCCTTGGGTTTTTTCCGTTTGAGATGTGCTGAGTGTGTTCTTCCCTTTAGGTTTTCTAATTCTAGGGCTGTGCACATTTCATTATAATATTTGACTTTGTCTTCTATAGCTGCCCTTTGAAATTTTCTGTTCAGCACTTTGACTTGATCATTTCTCCCATTTGCTTTAGCGACTCTATGATTCAGAGTCTCTTCTGACATCCGCTTTGATCTTTTCTTTCTTTCCTGTCTTTTTAATGACCTTTTTCTTTCTTCATGTAGGATGTTCTTGATGTCATTCCAAGGCTCATCAGGTCTTCTGTCATTATTGTTCTTGCGATGTCCTTAAAATTCAGATGGGATAGGCTCAAGGTCCTATTTTGACTCTTGTGGATTTGTTTTCATTTTATTCGGCTTCAACCTGAACTTAGATGTGACTAATAGATGGTCTTTTCCACAGTCAGCTGCTGACCTGGTTTTAGCTGATGCTATTGAGCTTTTCCAGTGTCTCTTCCCACAGATGCAGTTAATTTGATTTCTGTGTATTCTCAGTAGAGAAGTCCATATGTACAGCTAGTGTTTGTGCTGTTGAAAATGTTACTTGCTATGTACAAGTCAGTAGTCTTCCAAAATTCTATCATATGATCTCCAGTTTTCTTTCTATCACAGAGGTCAGATTTTTTTAAGGATAAAATACATTTTTATCTATAGTTTTATAGTAAAGGGGGAAAGCCTTAACTTGCAAGACAATTCTTCCGCAATATGTACAACATACTTTTTATTTCCATGGAATGGAATCAAACACAACCGAGATTTCTAGCACACACTAGAAATCAGCGAGTGCTGGGGACAGAGAAGAGGGCAAAGAAATGAGGGCAGCACTGGCCACCCCTTCCAGAAGGGTCCCGGGGAGGAGGAGAGCTAGTCAGGGTGCGACCTAGCAATGATGAAACATACAACTTTCCTCTGGTTCCTAAGTGCTTCCTCCTACCTCACTATCATGATCCCAATTCTACCTTACCATTTTGGCTACACCAGAGGACGCACACTGTTACAGATAGGAACTGGAAACAGGGAATCCAGGGTGGATGATCCCTTCACGACCAGTGATGTGAGTGGCGATACTGGGAGGGCAGAGGGAGGGGTGGGTTGGAAAGGGGGAACCGATGACAAGGATCTACATGTGACCTCCTCCCTGGGGGATGGACAACAGAAAAGTGGGTGAAGGGAGACGTCAGACAGGGAAAGATATGACAAAATAATAATTTATAAATTATCAAGGATTCATGAGGGGGGGGAGGGGGAGTGGAGAGGGAGGGGAAAAATGAGAACCTGATGCCCGGGTTTTAAGTGGAGAACAAAAGTTTTGAGAACGATGAGGACAATGAATGTACAAATGTGCTTTACACAATTGATGTATGTATGGATTGTGATAAGAGTTGTATGAGTCCCTAATAAAACAATTAAAAAAAAGAAAGGACCCCACGTGCTCAGAGGTCCCGACGTCTGTGCTCCCCTGAAAAAGCTGCCACGTTGGGGTGTTTGGGTTTAGAAATTCCTGGTGGGAACAAGGAATCCCTGAAGGGAAAACGTTGGAGGGGGCGGCGTGGGGGAGTGGAAATGGAGGAGACGAGAGCTGTGTTCCATGAGCTTCTATGTTGAAAAATAAAAATTAATGATAATAATAAAGAGACTCTTCTAGGGGTCTGAGGATGAACTGAGAGGAGGAGAGGACCGAGGAGAGAGGTTTCTTTAACGGCTGGGCTGCCCCGCTGTGCTTAGCTGGCCTCGGTGCCGAGTTTCTCCCAGCTTGGGGGCTCTGTGTGGCCGACCCGGGCTGGATGGCGGCCGAGCCCCCTGGAAGGCCGAGGTGGCGCTGCCCTTGGCGTTGGTGTCTGAGTGGCGGTGGTCTGCAGTGGGGCCCCGGCTGCTCTGGGGGAGCCCACTGCCGCTGGAGGCGGTCACCCACTTGCTGGCGTGTGTGCTTTTCCCTTCGAGACTGGATCTACAGTGGAACCAGGACGCGACCAAGCCGTACTCCACACCGTCCGATTTCCACGTGAAATATCGAGAACTTTTTGCATGGGAGCTCAAACAAAACATCGGAATCCCACCCGACACACGTGAGTTTTGTAAACGAAAGCAGTTCGTCTTACGGTCACTTGGCGTTAGTTGGCGTTGTTTAAACCGTTTGCAGCTGTGTTCCGAGAGTGTTGCTATAATTATCTTCGTTTTTCTGGCTTTTTGTGCTGTTTTTAGATAAAAACATGGCTCCTAAGAAAGTATATTTGAAAGGAATCATCGATATAGTTGATGGTAATTTGCTAAGTCCTTTTAGAAAACAGTTAAGGAAATGCCAACAGCAGACCACATCAGACAGATTTTTGTTCTTTAAGAGAAAGCCATCCAGGTCCTAGTAAAAAAGACAAAGAAGGGGAAAAACTCCTGAAAAGCAGCCACCAGTTAATTATTATGGAAGGGCATTTCCCCTTCCAAACAATGACTCTCTCCATCCCTCCTCTCCACACCGGTGTCCACAGATCCAGATCCTCATCAGTCTCAAGGTATGGGCCATACCGTAGTTGTTAAAAACTTTTTTTAATGTTGTGTTTCTTATTTAAATTATATTCTTTAACTCTGGACTTATTTGCTTTGAAATTTCTGTGTGATGTTTTGTATAAAAGGGCAAGGTTAGGGTAAAAACTTGGTGGTCAAGAACGGGTTAATTTGTTTTTAGTTATTTCTTATGGGAAAAATTGATTTAGCATCTCCATGCTCCTTCTAGAATGGATTAGCGTCAAGGTTCCAGGTTCTACTGTGCTCTGTGGCTTTGTCTAGGATCTGGGCCTGGGATGCGAGGCCAGATTTTTAAACAATTCCTTCCTCTTTATTTCCAACTTTTGCACTCTAATCACCAATAGGTATCAATGCATATGTGCTGGGCTCAATAGTTTACTGCCACAGAGAGCACACAGATGATATGCATGATTAAGGGTGTTTATTGGGAGAAGTAACAGGCTATCACAGTCAGGATCAATAAACAGCAAGGACATAGTCTTTGATTGGGCCTCAGCAACACCTCTCCTGAGCCAGCAGCCAAATCTCTTGCTGGTCCTCAGCCTCTCAGCCATGTGATCCCTTGGCCTCTGCCTCTATGGACCAGAACGCCCACCTGTTACTCAACTTCCCAATCCCATTGTCTCAGAGCTGTTCCTCTGCTCTGTCTCAGGGTTTCCTTGCCTTGGTCTTTGGTCTCAGCTGGGTTCCTTTGTGCTACCCCACAGTCTTCATGCCAGCCTTCGGCGCCTCTGGTCTTGGCCTACCACACTTCGTATGGAGACCTAGATCCGCTTCTCCTGGGGTTCCTTCTGAGACAGCTCTTATTCTTTGGCTTTGATGGAGGTGTAGTTTTCATCTTGTAGCAGACCACACCCCCTAGGAAACAAAGGCTGTGACTTGGCGGTTCTCAACCTATGAGTCGTGACCCCTTGGGAGGTTGTCAAATGACCCTTTCACAGGTGTCACACGATTCATAACAGTAGCAAAATTACAGTGATGAAGTAGTGACGAAAACAATTTTATGGATGGGGGGGGGTCACCACAACAGGAGGAACTGTATGAAAGGGTCGCAGCAATAGGAAAGTTGAGAAGCACTGCTTTACTTGATCCTGTCCATTACTGTAGCATAACTCTCCTCCCATATGAGATTATAGCTACCGGTAGGGAGTTCAGAATTATAATACCTCCCTTAGGGAACTGTGGCTGGAAAGACCATGTTAATTTACTACATCTCACTACCCCCCTGCTCCCCGCGAAGCTCTGGTCTGTGGCAGAACCTCACGGAGGGACAGCTGGAGGGTGCTCCGAGGTAGGAGGCGCACAAACCATTTAGCCGGCTAGTTTTCGAATGTTCTGAGGTTGAAGTCCCCTCCGTTCAAGTGAGCATATGAGTTTGATACTGAACATGTCAGCACTGACCAATGGAGACCAGCCAGAGGGGCTTTTAGAGTGTTCTGTTCTGTGCCAGATTCCCAAGGCCCTTCCTTACCTGACCTCTTATCCTGGCCCCACCAAGGAAGTGAGGTTAAATGCGCAGAGTGGATGGAGGTTCTGAACACATGTAACTTTATTTAGAAACACCGAGGAATGTGATGTGGAGCCTTAGGGAAGTGAACTGAGACTCACACTTGTATTACGTCCTGTCAAGAAGCAGCAGAGACCATGAGACAGAGTGACAGGCTTCCTGACCCACAGAACAAGTAAAATTGGATGCCTTCAGGCAGGAAATGGCTTACAGAGCGGGTACCCTTGAGAATTTATTAGCACCCAAAGGGCTTTAGAACACTTGCCTGTGCAGAGCAGGAGCCAAGGACTTTGTAGCTGAGCAGCTGAGGCTCAAAGAAGATGGGTCTGCAAGCACAGGTGAGAAGTACTGCAGACATAAGAACTGTGTCTTCAGTGAGTCTGATGCCGACTTGTCATCTGTTAGCTTTCCTAATAAATCCCACGATTCTAAGTGTTGTCTGTGAGGTCTGTGTGGCCATTGCAATGAATTATCAAGTCCAACAATGAAGTAGAACCCTGTGGGAGGGATGACTGGCCTCAGAATGAGGTAAAGGAAGTTGGAGGAAGCATGTGGGAATTCTACTTCTGTAATAATTCACCTTGGGTTGGTGTGGTGCTGGATTCTCCCGAGGTGAAATATGGCCCCCTGCCATCTCACACATGGGTAGGCACCCAGAATAATCCTTGAGTGAATGAATGCTGGGATTATTTTGAAATGTAATCCCTCTATTTTAGTAACCCCCATAGAAATGGTTTTTGTTTACCTACTTTGAATACAGGTTTTCCAGGGTTATTTTCTAAGCATTTAAAACACATTCAAATGAGTGGACTTTGAACAAAGATTCAAAAGGCTTTCATGACTGTGTTATCAACTTGCCGTTCAATGGATAATTTACATGTTTTGCAGCATTGGTTCCTAAGCAACTAAGCCGTGCAGGTTTTACACCTCGGCTTCAGCATTTCAAACCAGAATTTGTGTGCAAAGCTCCACCCAATATGATAAAGCCTCTAAGGGGAAAATTCAGTCTCACTATGTATCTTGGAATACAAAAAGCGGTCTTATACATGCGGTCCGTGTGCCTTGCTCAGAATGAATGTTACGTACGTAGGTCGTCATGTTGTCTGCGCTCATGTACTGGTGATCATTTGTACAGCTGTGTAGCAGGGATGGGGACTCTCTTTTACTCCCAAAGGTCATTTGGGTATATATGACATCATCAGAGGCCATAGAAAATGACCAACTTAAAAAATCAGCCTGGTCAAATCTTTAATTAACTACCTCTAATGGTGTGTTAGACAGGGTTCTCTGGAGAAACAAAATCAAAATGCTAATAATTATATATATTTATACAGATAGATAACATAATAAATACACAGTTAATTAAATTATAAAGCAGTACAAATAGCTCAGTGCAACTCACTCCTGTGAGACAGCTGTGAGACACTGTCAGTCCTTCACGTCTTGAGGGCCTCTGGGAAGTCCTCGGTAGAGCAATCCAGGCTCTCTGGGCACAGGCAGCAAACAGCAAGGCAGGTCACCAACAGTCAGCCAGATGACAGGGTCTGACAGTCCCCAGCTGAAGAGATGTAAATTCTTCTATTTTTAAAATCATTTTATTAGGGGCTCATACACTTATCACAATCGATACATATATCAATTGTGTAAAGTACATTTGTACATTCATCGTCCTCATCATTCTCAAAACATGTGCTCTCCACCTAAGCCCCTGGCATCAGCCCCTCAGTTTTTCACCTCCCTCCTCACTAAATTCTAATAGTGTGGTGAAGCAAGTCTCTAAGGAACCTGAATTACAGCAACATAGTCCACAGCTTAGGTGTCCCACAGGCAGTGTAGTTTGCAAACTGAGGCACAGAACCAGCAAGGCAGCCGCACACTGCTCTGATGATCAAAGAGCGAGAGACAAGAAAGGCGAGGCTCTCAGAGCCATTGATCTCTCCGTCCTTCAATTAATCCCACATGTGTTCATTGGCCATGCTGACACAATAAATGAACTATCTCAAGTAGGATGGCTAGAAAGGCTTATCTGAGAAGAGGCATGTAATCTTAGCTATATTAATGATTCCTTAACCCTTATATGGCCCGAGGGTTGAGCGTTTCCCACCCCTGCTGGTGGGTAGTCAGTTGTGACTCAGAGTGATCATGTGTAGCACAGAACGTTGCCTCTTCCTGCTCCATCTCCACGACCCTGGAGCTTCAGAGGTCATGGTTCCAAGTATCATCTCCATCTATCTCATTGAGGACATCCCTTGCTTTTCCTGATATACTTTACTAAAAATAATACCCTTGTCTAACAACCGGTTTTTCTTGATGATGTGTTCAAACTAAACATGTTTATGTCTTGATATGTTCACTTCAAAGGGACATAACGCTGTATGAGGTGGCTTTTAAAAGGCCATGGAAAAAGGACTCAAGAGATAATGGAAAATTTCCACAGCCTTTTTGAAGCCTCCTCATATTTTTTTCCAAGACTGATTTGTTTTTTGTTTTTTTTTAAGAATGAAACAATCCTGTCATATAATGATTGCAAAATTAAGTGTGAGCTGTTGTTTTGATATTAGGGGGCATGGTGCTTCCAGGCACTGGGTTGGCCTAAAGTGATATAATATAATCAATGCCGTTTCTTGGGTCTTCTGGTGCGTTGCTGATAGTCACAGATGACCTTGTGACTGGAGACTCATTTTGAATTCTTGCTTATGCGACACTGAGAACTGTCTCAGTTGATGGTGAAAGGCTGGTGAGCAGTAGAGACATTTTCTCTCGCTAGTTGTGATAAACGGTCTCTGAAGGCTCTCTGGAAGCAAGGATGGCCAGACTTCATCTTATGTGCTCTGGCCATGTTATCAGGAGAGACCCGTCCTTGGAGAAGGCCGCCATGCTTGGTAAAGTGGCAGGGCGGTGGAAAAGAAGACGGCCTTCGAGGAGATGGATTGACGCAGGCACTGCAACAAGGGGCTCAAACATAAGGGCCCGTGTGTGGGTGGGACGGGAGCGGGCAGCAGGCTATTCTGCGGAACAAAGGGTTCCTCTGAGTTGGAACTACCTAGATGGCACCTAAAGCAAAATGGATTTTTAGTGAACTGTTCGGTGTCATAGTTTGACCCCTAGTGGTCCCATGCGACGGTGCCACAGGGTTTTCTAGACTAGCTGTGTTAAAGAGAGCAGATTTCCAGGACTGTCTTGGATGCAGCTGCTAGGCGGATGGGCCTTTGGGTTAGCAGCCCAGCAACTCACTCCCGTGAGACTTAGCTACTGCACCACGGCGCTTCCCTCGGGCTCATTCAAAAGTCCAAGTTTAACTGGAATGAATTCAGTAATAGAGCATCGGAAGTACTCCCATGCCTGGAAGCTTTCCTCAGGAAGATTTAACTTCTTTATTAGGAATATTGGAGCCAGACTTGCTCTTTACCTTACGAAAAAACTTAGCAAACCCACCATGAGATGCCTTTACAAACTGATCCCCTGAAGCAAAACTGGCACATGTCTGAGGACAATATTTTATTGTGGCTACTAACCAAATAGAAAGTGGGTAGATATGGCTCTATACCTGTTTCAGGTTTTCAGTTGGAGATAACTTCAACTAATATTCCAAAGAACTTTTATTTTTTAGTGTCCCTTGCCCCTTTTCAATTTCAGGTCTCGAGTGCAGATTATAACTTTTCCCTGTTCCTTTTGTGTCCTTATCTTTGCAATAAATATTTCAAAGAGAGAATGTTTGACCTTTGGAAGCTGTAAGGGATTTTGGACATTTATCTGAGATTGACTCTAGAGTAAATAGAATTCAGCAAGATTAAATGGGTGTGTAGCAGATAAATTTCTACACGGCGAGGTTAAAGTTTATAGACTTGAGAATTTATGAAAAGAATTCATCTTGATCAGCACGACCAAAGAAAAAGCTTCATAAATTAGAATCTTAATGTTATAATGCTGCCACAACATAAATTTATAAAAGTGAGACATTTTAAAAATACATAAACAGAATGCTGGGAAGATGGTGGCATAAATAGACCATTGATCCCATTCTCCCCAATAAATACAATAAGAGATATAATCACAGGAATGGATGTTGGCCTCACAATCCTAGCTCCAATTTAAGACCAATTAGTTCTTAGGACATGGCTCTTCTTGCTACTTGACCTCGCGAAGGAAATACAGAAGATATGGAGCTGTAGCAAGTGTGGTGAAGAAATTAGATGGTGACTGGCTATCAGACACAATAGCATCTGGGGTCTTAAAGGCTTGTCTCCAAACAAGCAGCCATCTAAGGGAGATGTCAAGTAAGCCCACGTGGAAGAAGCACACCGATATCCATGATCCAAGGATTATAAATTATATAATCAAATCCAAAGGCTAGACTAGCATTAGAGCTTTAACTGTGGGATTCTGCTCTCCAGAAGGCTCTGGCTGACAGTGGAAGCCCCAGATACACTAGCAGGATCTCCACAAGGAATAAGCCTCCAGTGATTTCTCTCTAACCATAATTGAAGGTTGGGAATGACATGGTTTTCAGAGAATATTGGAGAGCTGACTATAGTAGATTAAGATGATACATCGAACCTGAGCAGTTAAAACTTTGTCAGTTGGCTTCCCTTTTGATACACATTGGGCTTCACTGAATTCTCAATATTTTCTGTGGTTGTTTTTTTTTTCTCCCCATATTGGGGTTTATCTCTGTTGTGTTTTGTCATTGTTGGTAGCCTGCTTGACCCTCTGTTATGTGTTTTTCGGGATATGAGACCCAGGATTGGTGAATCTCTAGGGTTCCTGGGAGGGTAAGGGGAAGCTGATATTAAGGAGTTCAAGAAGAAATAAAGTGTTTTGAAACGGATTTGGCAGCAATTGTGCAGTATTCTTTGATGTGATTGGACTATGGAATGGTTTGATTTCTGGATTAGCTCCTAATAAAAGGGTTTGGGAAAATATGTCTTGAAACTGATTTGGGTAGCAATTGTACAGCACTGCTTGAGATGATTGAACTATGGGATGAGACGGAGTCTAGATTAACTCCTAATAAAATGAGTTGGGGAAAAATGTAATGTAGTCAGCATTCAGGGAGCAGAAGAAAGCAGCAATAAGGACAGACAGGCAAGAATCAATGAGTTGACACACAATCCCTTACTGACCCAAAGTCCTACAGGGGACAAGACTGGAGACATAGTGTGGGAATTACACTCGATCTGACCCCACCACACCAAGGAAACCACGAAGGGCGTGCAACAGAACAGCAAAGGGAGCAGAGCAAGAAAGTCACAAGTAAATACCAAATATAGGCTTTGGGGGCTAGGGTGTGGTACTCCATCAGATTCCACTGGAAAATACTTCTAAAGGTCAACAAACGGACCTTGAACTATTTACAGGCTTCCCTCTCCCCTTTTTTGTCATTGTTTTGTTTTGTTGCTTTGTTTTGCTCTGTTTTGGTACATATTATTACCTTTGCAGGTCTATCTAGAAAAGATAGACTGGATAAACAATCTGGAGGAGAAAACAACGGCACTGACAGTTTTGGGGGGACATGGGCGAGGGGGAGGTGGGGGAAAGGAAGTGGTGTTAACAAACCCAGGGACAAGGGAACAACAAGTGATTCAAAATCAGTGGCAAGGAGGGTGTAAGAGGCCTGGTAGGGATTGATCAAGGGTAATGTAACTGAGAGGAATTACTAAAACCCAAATGAAGGCTGAGCATGATAATGGGACAAGAGGAAAGTAAAGGAAATAGAGGAAAGAGCTAGGAGGCAAAGGGCATGTATAGAGGTCTAAATACAGGCATGCACACTATGTAAGTATGTTTCTATATGGTGATGGGGAAATAGACCTATGTGCATATAAGTATAGATTTAAAATTAAGGTAGTAGATGAACATTGGGCCTCCACTCAAGTACTCCCTCAATGCAAGAACACTTAGTTCTATTAATGGCATTCCATGACACTTACCTTCCCAACATGATTGCTGAAGACAAATGGGTGCGTAAGCAAATGTGGTAAAGAAAGCTGATGGTGCCCAAGTATTAGAAGATATAGTCTTGGATTTTAAAGGCTTGAAGATAAACAAGCGGCCATCTAGCTCAGAAGCAACAAAGCCCACATGGAAGAAGCACAGCAGCCTGTGTGATCACGAGGTGTCAAAGGAATCAGGTAGCAGGCATCAGAGAACAAAAAAGATCATATCATTGTAAATGAAGGGGAGTGCAGATTGGGTACCCAAAGCTCTTCTGTAGGCAACTGGACATCACCTTTCTGAGACCCCTTACAGAAGGGTCTCAGGGAGGAGACCAGCTAGTCTAGCAGTGTAGCAACAATGAAACATACAACTTTCCTCTAGTTCTTAAATGCTTCCTCCCCTCCCCTCTCCCCACCCCACTATCATGATCCCAATTCTATCTTACAAATCCAGCTAGACCAGAGGATGTACACTGATACAGATAGGAACTGGAAACACAGGGAATTCAGGGCGGATGACGCCTTCAGGACCAGTGGTGAGAGTGGTGATACTGGGCGGGTGGAGGGCAGGTGGGGTAGAAAGAGGGAACCGATTACAAGGATCTCCATATAACCTCCTTCCTGGGGGATGGAAAACAGAAAAGTGGGTGAAGGAAGATGTCGGACAGTGTAAGATATGACAAAATAATAATAATCTATAAATTATCAAGGGTATATGATGAAGGGGATGTCAGGGAGGGAGGGGAAAAATTAGGGGCTGATACCAAGGGCTCAAGTAGAAAGCAAATGTTTTGAGAATGATGATGGTAACAAATGTACAAATGTGCTTGACACATGGATGTATGTATGGATTGTGATAAGAGTTGTACGAACCCCCAATAAAATGATTTAAAAAATTGATGAGTTTACCAGTGACATAAGGCAGGAAAATCACTTCTCCAGTTTCTCTACTCTTCCCTGAGCCAGGTTGGCTGTCAGCTGCTATAAATTGGGGGCAGAGGCCCAGAAAAGGAGGCTGCTTCCATGACCAACACAAGCCTGCTTGTCCAAAGAGACAGGACTCCAAAAATGGACTCTAAAATCAGCAGGGCAACTCCCTGGAGGTTCATTTGGAGTGTGTTAGTACTTCCCCCCCAGCCCCCCCCCACCGAGACACTGCTGATGGCAAGCCTACTACCAATTGCTACCAAATGCTCTCGTGGTGGAGTCGGCTCTCATGCTCAATGCTCCCTGCCTCCCTGCCCCATAGCTGAGCCCTCTTGTCTAAAACATCAGTATAGACCTCCCAGAGAGCCAGTGCAGGTCTGTTGGCTCCCCCTTCTGTCAATGATGAGGACTGAGGACTGAGGGTGCTGTGTGCTAGAAGGTTCCATCTTTAGTGGAACCTCCCTATATCCACAGCCAGGACCGTGCTGGGAACAGCAGCAAGGCAGAGCCCCCTGGGGGATCTATGTGGAGTGTTGTAGCACCTCTCCCAATCAGGCACTGTCAGCTGCAAGCCTGCTGTGCTTTACTGCCGAAGACCCACACGGTGAAATCTACTCCCATCGTCTGTATTCTGCCTGCCTCCCTGAACAACCCATAGCTCTGACCTCTGAGACTGACAGGTCAAGTCTCCCTGGGCTTCAATCAGGATTAGCCTGCCCCCAGTTTGGGAGCCGAAGGAGACTGCTGTGTTCTAGGAAGTGGGGCCCTGGAGTGGAGTCCACACTCACCACCACCAACCTCTCAGAGGAACCCTGATGGCAACAAAGCAGATCTTCCTGGGGATTTGTTTCGATGGCGACGACGACCTCGCTTCCAAAGAATAACTGAATGGATGGATACAGACGCTTGCAGCAATTCCCTGGAGTGGAGTCAGAAGCTGGGACACTTAAGTTGAGACCATTCCCTCAACCATCACAGGGCCATTAGTGATCTGGGAACAAAAGACACGTATCTGAGAGGTCCTTCTGTTGGGTTCCAGTCCCTCTGCCTCCTGACACAGAGGAGCGTCTGCCTGGGCTTCCTTTGAAGGCCAGTTCCGATACAAGCAGACCCCACAGAAGAGCGAAGGGAGCTACAGGCAAAACTGAAGGGTAATACCTAGAGGAATTCCCAAAGAGACTCACAGTGTGGGCTTCAGGGAGGGGGAAGGAGCACTAACTAGTTCAACCCTTTGGGAGTTGAACAACCCTTTCACAGGGGTCGTCCCATTCATCACAGTAGCAAAATGACAGTGATGAAGTAGCAATGAAAATAATTTTATGGTGGGGGGGGGTCACCACAACATGAGGAACTGTATTAAAGGGTCGTGGCATTAGGAAGGTTGAGAACCATTGTGGTAGAGAGAGAAGGGATAATGGCCCATCATGGACAGATTGGTTCAAACCAAACTCACTGCCATTGGGTCAATTCTGACTCATAGGGATCTGATGGATGAAGCAGAACTGCCCCCACTTGGTTTTCAAGGCTGTAAATCTTTTTTTTTTAAGGCTGTAAATCTTAAGGAAAGTGGAAAGCCTCGTTTTTCTCCCTTGGAATAGCTAATGGGTTTGAACTGCTGACCTTGTGGTTAGCAGCCCAATGCAAAACCCACTATACTACCAGTACTCCAAAAATGGGATCAACATTCCTTTTAGGAACTCACACTCCAGTCTACCATGTGACAGACCGGGATACTCACCGCTATACCAATGAGGACAGTGACAGATTGATTAATATACAATAGTTTGCATGAGTGATAGCACTCGTTGGTGGAAAGGCTGACCACGGTGTATCCCCTGGTGTATTTTGGCAGAGATTAAAAGCTGAAAACATACCCGGAACTTTCAAACCCAAGTTAAACCAGGGAGGGAGTAGGATCTCCACAGAGAGGAAATGACAATTGAAGCTTATCGGCTCTGCCTGCCTAAGAATTTTGGGCAGAAAATAGGGTTGGCAAAAATATCGAATACTAGGGGAACTGAGAACATCAACAGGCAAAAATTCCAATGCCCCAACATAAAATCACAAGACACACAAAGACAGAACAACATGGCTTATCCAAATAATCATGACAAAAGAGGTGAAAGTGTATCTAGAGCTGACCCAGTTAAAGAATAATAGACAAATATCATACAACAGCATTAAAGAGCTAAAGGGCAACATGGTCAAAGAGCAAAACAGAAATAAGGAAAACAATGTAAGAGCAAATGAAGATATAAAAAAGAGATATTGCCACTGCAAAGGACAATAAACTGAGAAGCACAGTAGACGGACTTACAGATTTAATGAAGCGGAAGAAAACCGGCAAATTGGAGGACTTGTTTTTGTTATTAGTCCCCACGTCAAGTCAGTTCCAATGGATAATTATCCTGTGTACAACAGAATGAAACACTGCTCAGTCCTGTACCATCCTCACAAGGGCTGTTACATTTGACCTCACTGTTGCAGCCACTGTGTCAGTCCGTCTCATCCAAGGTTTTCCCTCCCTTTGGCTGGCCCTCTACTTTACGAAGCATGATGTCCTTTTCTGGGAATAGTCCCTGAAAATAACACGTCCACAGTATGTGAGTTGAAGCGTTGCCAATTTCCCTTCTAAGGAGCATTTTAGCTGTCTTTCTTCAAGGCAGGTTTGTTTGTTCTTCTGCATTCTATCCAACGTACTTGCAATGTTCTTCACCAGAACCACAATGCAAATGCGTGCATTCTTCTTCTTTATTCCCTGTCTTAGGGCAGGTCGACCAGAGAAACAAATCCACTGGCACTCACACATAGAGAAGAAAGAGCTTTATATCAAGAAGTAATTGTCTATCAAGAAAACAACCCTTCCCCGACCAACTCAAGTCCCTAAGTCCAACACTAGTTCATAAATCCCTCTTCAGACTCACACACACCATGATGCAGATGCAGGCAGAGCACAGGTCAGTGGCTGCAGAGCCCTGTGGGTCCGAGGTCAGTGGAGACGTGGCAGAGCTCCGGTAGCTCTCTGAGTGGCCGCCAGAGTCCCAGCAGGCAGGGAGGTGGAGTGGCAGAGCAAGAGAGCATTTCCCAGGGTTCTCTCCAGGAGACAGCATCCGACTGTGCCCGGATTGGCAGATTGGATTCCACCCCGACACTTTAAAACACCTTCAAGGTGACATAAACGTATCTAACTGCCACATTCAGTGTCCAGCTTTCACATGCATATAAGGCAGCGGAAACGGTTATGGCTTGGGTGAAGCGCACCCTAGTCCTCAGAGGGACGTCCTTGCTCTTCAGCATTTTGAAAGGGCTTTGTGCAGCAGATTTGCCTAGTATGTCATACTGCTTCCATGGGGATGGAGTGTAGATTGAAATGTATAATGACATTTCTTTTTTTATTATTAAATACTTTTACTGTGGTCTCTTATATTTCTTATCACAATCCATCCAACCATCCAGTGGGTCAAGCACATTTGCACATATGCTGCCATCATCATTTTCAAAGCATCCTCTTCCCACTTGAGCATCTGATATCAGCTCCCCATTTCTTCCCCCCCCTCCCTCATGAACCCTTGATAAGTTATCGATTATTATTTTCATATCTTGCATTGTCCTCAGTCACCCCTCACCCACTTTTCCATTGTTTGCCCCCCTGGGGGGTTATAGGTTGATTAAAATGACGTTTCTGACAACTCAAATATTTTCTGTTTATCATGATGTTATCTAAAGGTCCAGTTGTGGGGATTTTGGCTTTCTGTATGTTAAGTTGTAATTCATTCTGAAGCCCGGAGTCTCTGTTCATCATTCAAGTCCCCCTTTGCATTCAGCAAACAAGGTTGTGTCACCTGCGTGTTACAGGTTGGTGATAGGCCTTCCTCTAATCTCAATTTCTTCTTCTTCTGATCTTCCAGCTTCTTGGATTATTTATTCAACAAACGGAGTTTGCTGGTGAAAGCATACAACCCTGGTGTGCACACTGTCTGATTTAAAATCACACGATATTCCTTGGTTCTGTTTGAGCAGTTGCCTCTGGTCTACGCATAGGGTCTGCATGAGCAAACAAAGCATTTTGGCATTCCCGCTTGTTACCATGTCATCTACAGTTGATCATGACTCACACGGGCAAATGCCTTTGCAGAGTCAAAAACCACCAGTAAACACCTTTCGGTCCTTGCATCTGCTTTCTTCCTTCTGATATCACCACCAGTAATTCTTGTGCCATGTTTTCTTCGGAGTTCAGCTTGAATATTTGGTAGCTCCCTATTGTTCTGCTACAACCATTTTGAAATTATCTTCAGCAAAAATTTACCTACGCGTGATATTAATGGTACTGTTTTATAATTTCCACATTCTGCTGGTTCACCTCTTTTTGGAATGGGCACAAATAGGAATCCTTTCCAGGCGGTTGGCCAAGTAGTTGTTTTCCAAATTTCTTGGCTTAGCCTGTGAGTGCTTCCAGTGCTGTATAAATTTGTTGAAACCTGTCAATTCTTGGAGGCTTTAAAAAATTAATGCTTTCAGGGAAGCTTGGATGTCTTCCTTCAACATTATAAAGTTCTTTATTATACCTTGCAATATTAGAATGAAGACCAATTTTTGGGGGAATAGTGACTATAAATAATCCAAACTCTGTTGCTGTTGAGCCAATTTAGACTCATAATTACCCTAATTAAGGTTTCCAAGGTGGTCAAGTTTTCTTCTGTGGAGCGGATTGTGGGTCAGAAGAGCCAAACCATGGTTAGCAGTCCAGTGCTCACCCAGCAGTAGCTCTGTGCTCCTCTGAGAGGACAAGACAGTGAACATGACAGTTAATGAGATACAGGGAGTAACAAGAATGGATGCTCTCTCACACACCCACAAAGAAGGACAAAGACAATGGACTTTCAAGAGCACTGAGCCCAATTTAGTGGAATTATGGGACAACAACAAAAGATCTAACCTATTCATCATAGGCATTCTAAAAATAGATGACACAGAGGGATAAAAAGGAAAAATATTAAATATTAAAATATCTAAAATATTAAAAGAAATGTCAGAAAATTTCCCCTTTCCAATGAGGGATATGAATCTATTAATCCAAGAAGCTCATAGAGCCCCAAACCTAATAAGCCCTATAAGTTCCACACTGAGATTCACCACAGTAAAACTCTCAAACAGTAAAAATAAAGGTAAAATCCTGAAAGTAGCGAGAGAGAATCAAGTGGTCCCATAGAAAGGAAGCCCAATATGACTAAATGCCACTTGTCACGCAGAAACCTTGGAGGCCAGTAGGCAATATTTACAGTGCGTAAAGGAAAGCAAAACAAAATGTACCTACAGCACTATACCTAGCAAAACTGTCCTTCAGCAATAAGGACAAAATTAAAATATAGCCAGACACACAGAAGCCGAGAGAGTTCATATGCACCAGACGGTTGTTGCTAGCCCAGATCAGTGGAACTCTGTCCCTTCAAGCCAAAGGGTTTACAGGGCCAGAGCCCCACGGAAAGGGTCTGGAGTCCTTCAGTCCTGGATAAGTCTGCCGAGAAATAGAATTTATTGTCAGGAAACCCATTTGTCACTTCAAATTAAGCCACAGTCTGCAATATCAGCTCTAGTAATAGTAAACCTGATATTTTGATTTTTGGTGTCTTAATTTTGGGGTCTGTTTCTCAGCATTTGGATGAAGAATAGAAGTGTTCTCCTTTGCATTCCCTAAAGTTTCAACCAGCACTAATAGATTATGCTAATACTTGACTTGGGTCATGGGCATTTACATTCACACGGGTCTTCTGCCAGTCATCATGGTCTCCAGGCTCTTAACAATATCACTGAAGATGCTGACATTGAGACCCCAGAGGGCATTACCTGACCAAACAGGTCTTCTTCTAGTCTTTTTAAAAAATATATTTTTATTGAGGGCTCTTTTTTAAAATTGAGGTCTCTTAAATCTCTTATTACAATCCATCCATTCATCCAGTGTGTCAAGCACATTTGCACATATGCTGCCATCATCATTTTCAAAGCATTCTCTTCCCACAAGCCCCTGATATCAGTTTTCCATTTCTTCCCCCCTCCCCTGCCCGCCCTCCCTCATGAACCCTTGATAATAGATTACTTCATCATCCATCACCCATCACCCACTTTTCCGTTGTTCACCCCCCCTGAGAGGAGGTTCTAGGTTAATCCTTGTGATCAATTCTCCATTTCTTCCCCTCCCCTCCCATAATCCTTCTGGTATCTCTACTCTCACTGTCGGCCCTGAGGAGTTCATTTATCCTGGATTCCCTGTGTTGAGGGCTCTTATCTGTAGCAGTGTGCATGTTCTGGTCTAATCCCATTTGTAAGGTAGAACTGAGGTCATGGTAGTGGAGGGAAGGAAGCACCAAAGAACTAGAGGAAAGTTGTGTTTATTTGGTGCTAGACTGCACCCTGACTGGCTCATCTCTTTCCTGTGACCCCTCTGTGAGGGATGTCCAATTTTCTATAGATGGGCATTGGGTCTCCACTCCATGCACCGCCTCCCACCCCTTTCTTCCAGTCTTAATGTTCTCTTGGCTCTTAACAATATCACTGCAAATGCTGGCATTTAGACCCCAGAGGTCATTACCTTAGCAAACAGTTACACAGCTTCATGAAGACTATAAAATAGAAGGCAAATAGATAATTACTGTGTGCCTTTCACATGTTGCATCTGTCTTATTTCAGAGCTGAAGCAAGATGGGAAGGAAGTTTCTTATTATACAAGTCTGAATGTTGACTGAAATTATAATAACCAATCAGCTCTTATAAAATTTGCTTTCTTATTCAATCCTGAATGACAAGGGACATGAACTTATAGGAGGTATGTGATTTAACAAATATTGAGAAATTTAATAAGTATTGAAGGTCTTGTATGGTTCCTCTAGATGCTATAGGATACAAGAATAAATGGAACAGATAAAAACCCAGACCCTTTATGTATCCATATGATAACCAAAATGAATAAGTGTAATAATGAATATAGTCAGACCCTACTTCCAAACACAACCAGGGGACCTTGTGGGAGGTGAGCTACCTCCATTCCACCCATTGGAGAGAACCCAATCACTATTAACATCTCATAGCAAGGAAAGAGAGGCAAGGCTCTCTCAGTCTTAAGAAAATCTCCCTGACATCCTGCTTAGAAAGATAGTGGATCGGATAGGTAATCCTGTATTATAATTTGGAGAGGATGATCAAGAAGAATTCCTGAGGAATTGCTCTCTATTGAGTGTCAGTGAAAGATTCAAGCCCATCTGGCCCTGAGTTCAAATCAAATCAGGGGTTTCATGCAGAGTCCCGCCCTGAGAGGGTCCTTCCATCTGTGGTGATGCATGGCAATGGAGGGCCCCATCTGGCCCCTTCCGACTTCCTTATTGCCTCGAAGCACAGGTTAGACAAGCCTCCTGGTTCACTCTTTGTCTTTATCCTGACACCAACCGTTCCTCCCACCCCACTCCACATCTGTGCTGGATTTGATAGTGCACTGCCGTGCCACACAGGTCTTGGTCAGGGAAGTGAACAGGTCACCATCAGTCAGTATCTGGATAGAGTAAGGATAGCGTCATCGATCTCCTCAGACAGCAGCCAAGTCTCTCAGCATACGGCCCCTTACCCTTCACCTCCATGGGCTGGGAAGCCAGCCCACTGGCTACTCTGTTCCTCAGGTTCTTCCTCTTGGGCTGATAGGGAGAAGGTACCCCGTAGTCTCGGCCCTGATCCTCTGAGCCCCCTTGCCACAGTCTGTAATGAATGCATCTGGTCTCTGCGACCTCCGCTGCTTCAGCCAGAGATCCTGAATGCGCCCGTCCAAGGTCTGCGGGGGTGGGTGTGGGTGGGTGGGTGGGTGGGGTTGTTCCTCGAACTTCCTCCACAGTATTCATAACGGCCTTTATTCTCTGATGGAAACTTACTAACACAGAAATTTGGGCAGATGTAATTATCCTCATGGCATTACATTTCCAGGGACATTTTATGATTTCTTGGCACACTGGCCATTGTCCTGGCTTGCTTCTCTGTGAATATAACTGGCAGACGAGGCGTCCGCCACTCACTCCTTAGCTGTCCTACGGTGGCCACTCATGTGCTTCTGTTACTGGAAGCTGTGCCACGGGAGACAGGTTTTAGTGGACCTTGCGGACTAGCTTAGCGATGTCATTTGAACATGAGTCAGAGACCTCTACGGCTCACATCAGAAGAACGCCCAATGCAGGGCTGGAGGGTGAGCCTTCCAGGCACTCAAAATACACAGTGACTGGCAGTGGGCTCTGCCGGACCCCTGGTCATTAAGATGCTGCCGGACTGGGCAGCATTTTGTTCTGTTGTCCATGAGTACATGAGTCAGAGCTGACACGGAAACCACAGAGGGGGCCTGAGGGAACTCTTACAGGAGACTCTTCGTCCACCACTCCCTGTAAGTGAAGCAAACAGAAACGGAAGGCTAGAGATATCATGGAAAGACACTCTTGTCCTTAGTTGCTGTCCAGGCGATTCTCACTCCAGGTGGCAGTTTGAAGGCCAGGACATTTTGGAAGCAGGTCACCAGCTTGATCGTCTGAAGCCCATGGTGGGGCGGGTGCTTGTAGTGTCATGCTGAACCAGTTTGGCCGCCAAGGACCTCAAGGAAAGCCGCCGCCCACTTAAATCTTGCAGCGAATTCAAACAATCCTCTCTCCTCTCCAGAGTTGGGCGTGCAACGTCCTGGCTTCTTCTCTCTGTTCTTGCCTTGAATCCCTCCCCCTCGTCACAGAACGCGGTGCTGCAGGAAGCTCAGCAGGGCCGAGTTCAGTCCTTTCCAGTCCCATAGGATCACTGCGAGTCAGAATTGACTCAGTGTGAGAATCGGATTTTTAAAGTAAAATATACCAAGAAATGCATATAATTATTTTTCTCTAGAATTTTTTATTGCTTTACTTGCAACTGGGGTTGATTTCTCCTTCTCTCAGGAAAGACTTCTTTTCTTAATGAGTCAAAGGCTGGTAGAAGGACTGAATCAGTGTAAGAACAGTTTTGGTATACAGCCAGTATTCGATAAATGCTGCTTCGCTTTTCATTATCCTTGATGACCTGGTAGAACCCAAGTCTGTAATGAACTCTACACTCATTAAAAAGAGAAATTTGAGCTAGAAATAAACTTGGAGTATGTTAAATCCAACCCAATATATTGCAGATGACAAAACAGAACTCTGAGAGGCTTAGTGACTTGTCCTGTGTCATCCAGTTAGTTGCTGGTCGTGGCGTGATTGTCTTGGGTGCTGCCCCCCACCAGGGTTAGCTGAGAGCAGAGGGATCTTGACTCTCTGCAGTAGAAGTGTTTGCTTTCAGGTATGATCTACCTACCAACCCCTGCTGCTTATAGCCAGAGGATCCATGCTGATGATGCCATTGATGTGGTGCTTTGAGGTTGCTCTTTATATCCAAGTATATTTTCACTTCCATTGACTGTTCATATTTCACTTTTTATTACCTGCTATGATCCCTTGCTCTGTCACCTATGTGATTTATGTAGTTATGTGATTTATGGCTCTGCAATTAGTGACAGAACTGAATGTACTTTGAAAGGAACATTATAGGCAAAGATCATTGATCAAATACTAAACAACCCCATTGGATTATTTTAGTACCTTATTAGCTGTGAGGTTTTGAAAGATACTTTTTGAAACGATTGCTTCTCTTTTATAGATTGAAGTCAAATGAGCTTTTGCGAATGTAAAACCCCATTTTTGAAACACAGGCAGAATTTTAAAATAGTCACTCATCTGTTTTGGAATGATACTACGTAAACCTTGAATGGAAGGCCACCCAGAAATGATCTGTAGTGATATTTTCGAAATGCACTTTCTAACCTTGAAATAATATCTCAATATTAGGTATAAGGAATATGTCTCTTTTACTCAATGGTGTCTCTTCCATTCAATTCACAGAATTGATGTCTTTTACCTGTAATTCAGAGTATTATTACTGGACATTAGTGCCTGCCAGGTTGTTTGTTAGTGATTTCTGAGTGGTGCCTCACATGTACTAAAAATAATCATCTTATTGGGGGCTATTACAGCCCTTATAGCAATCCGTACATCAGTTTATCAAGCACACTTGTACATATGTTGCCATCATCATTTTGAAAACATTTTCTTTCTACTTGAGCCCTTGGTATCAGCTATTTTACCCCTCCTTCCCTCATCCTTCCACCCTTGTGAACCCTTGATAAATGATATATTATTGGTTTTTAAAAAATATCATACACCATCCACTGTTTCCCTTCACCCACGTTTCTGTTCTTTGTCCCCTTGGGGTGGGGTTATATGTTGATCATTGCTATCGAGTCCCCTTTTCTCCCCCTTCTCCCCCCACCTTCCCCGTACTGTCATGTGGTCGCTCCTCCCATTGCTGTTCCTGCAGGGCTTTACCTGTCCTGGATTCCATAGGTCGGGAGCTCTAATCTGTACCAATGTACATACTCCAGTCTAGCTGGATTTATAAGGTAGACTTGGGGTCATGCTAGTGGGGGGTGGGAGAAGCATTCAAGAACTAGAGGAATGTTGTGTGTTTTACTGGTGCTATGCTTGCCCTCCTTTCAGGTCCCTGCGTGGGACACATGGCTTGCACTGTATCGGTAACCAAAAAGTGGGGCAAAATGACAGACGTCACAGCCTGCACCTGCTGCAAGGACTTCAGGGCATGCATGTTAGCCTGGGTTCTCGCTGCGTTCTTAACTGTCAGAGTATGGGGAACCCTGGCCCGGCCAAGCTGACAAAGCATGGCTCCACTGCATGTATGCGCGCCTGCTCACTCTCGCAGTGATGGCCTTCAGGGACGCCAACCCTCTGATTGTCCCCCACGCTGCAGGGAGCCTCCACGTATGTTTTCTCATGGACCCGTGTGGGCTCTGGGATGGTTGCCCAGAGGGTATGTTCAGGCACGGCATTTCTGAGTCGGATGGCACACACATACTTGATTTGGCTAAGTAACACCAAAATCTCTCCAGAGAAAATGCTGTTTTTAATATAGCTCTTTGTGAATGTGTGTGTGTGCTTGTTACATCAGCATTTCTGTCAGTAGGGCCAGCTTCATCAAATGTATTGGACACTTCTTATTGTTCTTTGCTGAGGAATAGCTTATATTGCATTGGAATGAATAGTTTCTTGAAAGGGTAAGACTATGAACGGCTTAACAGCTTGATACCAGAGCTCATTTAGAGAGGCAATCTATGGAAATGTTTTCAATCTCTTTCTTGGCTTTAGGCTCCAGTAAATTTAATGATCCTCAATCTGAGTTTGGCTCTGAAGCTGGAATAGCTAGGTCAGAAGACACAAAGATGTCTATTCTGTTATTAACTGCTTTGTATCTTGCTATAATTCCCAAGGCGGGACCTCTGACCACAAGGGCTTCTCAATGATGTTATCGATAGGCTGGAAGTGATTTGTCTCCAAAGACAAAAAATAGTCTTTCATTTTCTGTATGTCTTATAAACCTGCCCTGCTCAATGAATGACATTTCTGTGCATGATCTCAATGTTTTGTTTTTAAATTGACAGTGATGCCAAGCATGTTGGGGCAGCAGTCTTTATGTGCACGTGTTTATGCATAAAATCCCAAGGATTCCCTCTCTCATACACACACACACACACACACACACACACACACACACACACACAAGAAGCTGAGGCTGGGACATTACGATTTATTTATTAATCATCCTTGTGAAGTCTGAATCACTCTGGCTAGTCAGAGAATATTCTTTATTCTTCTTCTAGCACTGCGGTTGTTTCACAAAACTGCCCTTTTACAACCGCGTCTCAGGAATGACTAGCTCAGTGAGTGTGCACCTCGCTCCTCACAGTCACTACTGTTAAGACCAGTATGGTTCCAACAAGGAAGATATCTGTAAACACGATGTGTTCTCATTTCTCATCTTCTTGTGGCAAGTGAAGTTATACAGATATCCCACCGTAGGAGAGGCCGATAGCTGGAGAAAGACACCATGCTTGGTACAGTCGAGGGTCAGTGAGAAAGGAGGAGAGCCTGAGGGAGGAGCACGGACGCAGTGGCTGTGGATTCAAAACAAACACAGCCATGGCTGTGAGGATGGGACAGGGCTCTGTCCTTTCTTAAATATGGTCTCAAAACAGACTTAATTGCACCTAAAATACATCAGCCTACTTTGGAACTTAAGGAGGCTTATCATGCTTCCTTAAGTGAATGAATCTATTTACCTATTCAGTCTATCTATCTATCTATCTATCTATCTATCAATCATCTAATCTATCAATCAAACAACATACTAAAATGGGTAATTCTGTGGCACAGACCTCTTTAAAGTGTTGGAAAACAAGGATGTGATGTTGAGGACTAAGGTGAGCCTGACCCAAGTCATAGTATTTTCAGTGCATGTGAAAGTTGGACATTGAATAAGAAAGACTAAAGAAGAATCGATACATTTGAATTATGGCCTTGGCAAAGAATCTTGAAAGTATCATGAACTGCCAAAAGAACATATTGGAAGAAGTACAGCCAGAATGCTCCTTAGAGCCTAGGATGGTGAGACTCTGTCTCACTTACTTTGAACATGTTGTTAGGAAAGATCAGGACATCATGTCTGGTAAGGTGGAGGGGCAGTGAAAAAGAGGAAGGCCCTTGACAAGATGGATTGACAAGTGACTGCAACCATGGGGTCAAACAGAAGAACAGTTGTGAGGACGGGGCAGGAGCTGGCAGGTTTCTTCCCATTGCACAGTGTCGCTATGAGTCTGAAGCTATTTGACAGTGCCTAAGAACATCTATCTATCTATCTATCTATCTATCTATCTATCTATCTATCTATCTATCTATCATCTATAGGCATCCATCCATCTAGCCATCTAGCTCTAGTTAGCCATCTATCATCATCATTTTCTATCATTATCTGTCTATCATCCTCTATCTATCTATGTCCCCCCTCAGCCCCTGTAATGTGTCACTAATTTTGCTAGTCATTCACAAGGTAAGGTTTGCTTTTTAAATATTATAACTCATTTTCTGGGATGCACTATTATATAAAGGAATATTGGTGACAGAGATACTTAGGAGCCAAATTTTTTCCTTTCCTTGACATTTTCCAAAAGTAACCTAAAGTCTTTAATGTTTAAGAAGTTTCCAGAAGCACATTATATTATGAAAGCCAGTTTGTGAATTCTATACCCTAGTTCAAGAGAGAAAAGAACAAACCACATTTTCTAATTTTGATGTGTTTCTATTGAGTGGCTTGAGGTGCTTTCTGTGAGTAATGGAAGTTTGGTACTTTAATCAACTAATGACTTCTTTAATGAGCTAAGAAGCAAATATTTCACTGTGAGGACTAATCTTCACTTGATCTTAGCCAAAAGGCCGAGAAGCGATGTAAGGACTAATCTTATAGGTGTGTGAAAGCTGGACAATAAGACAAGAAGAACTGATGCACTTGAAATATGATGGTGGTGGAGGGTGTTGAATCTACATACCATTGACTACCAAAAATCTGTCTTGTAGGAAGCGGGACCAGATTGCTCCTTAGCAAGGATTATGAGACTGTCCCACACATGCTGGATAAGCTACCAGGAGAGACTAGTTCTTGGACAAAGGACATCATTCTGGGTAAAGGTGAGGGTCAGCAATAAAGAGAAAGATCTCCCATGAGATATTGGCTGCAACCATGAGCTCAACCATGACCATGAGTGTGAGGATGGTGCAGGACTGGGCAGTGTGTCAGCGTGGGGTTGTACACAGGTTCACTGTGAGTTGTACATGGGGTCACTATGAGTTGAATCATCTCAATGGCACATAACAACAATAACATAATATGACCAGGGATGCAGACTGCCTGTTGTCGTTAGGTGCTATCTAGTTGATTCCAACCTATAGCGACCCTATGCGAAACAGTTAATGTGCTTGCTGCTAACTGAAAGGTTGGAAATTCAAGTTTACCTGGATGCTTTCAGAAGAAAAGCCTGGAAATCTTCCAAAAAATCTGCCTTTAAAAACCCACTTCTGTACCTTGATTAACCTGGGGTCCCTGGGAGGGAATGGAGTATAGTCTATGAGAGAACCCCCCCAGGATTCTCAAGCTCTGCAAATGACTCTCGCTGTTAGGCTGGGTTCTCAGAAAAGCAAAAGAAGTGACACACAACTGTTGTTGTATGATCTTCAGCAATTTTTAAACTTTATTTGACGCGAATGATACCGTTCTATCATTCTGCTGGGTTGCCTTTCTGTAGAATGCGCATAAATATCTATCTCTTCAAGTTGGTTGGCCAACTGGCTGTCTTCCAAATTTCGCGGCATAAGCGAGTGAGTGTTTCCAGTGCTTCGTCACCTTGTTGAAACATTTCACTTGGTGTCCTATCGTTTCCTGGAGACAACTTTCTTCACTAGACAGTGTGGTTTCTTCCTCTAATACCACTGGCTTGAGATCATGGGCTACCTCTTAAAACAGTTCAAAGTTGACCAATTCTTTTAGGCACAGCGACTTTGTTTATTTCTTCTTTTGATGCTTTTTGCATACTTTCATGATTGTGTCCACAGATATATGTTTATATCAAGAAAATGACTTATCCGGTTATAGAACTGGGTATGTCTTGTCCGAGTCCCCACAGGCTGGTGGTTACAGAGGCGGGTGAATCCAAGGGACGAAAAGTTATTTACACAGTTTTCACATCATCACAACTGATTTCTGAGAGAGTGGATTTGGAGCTGAGAAACAACACTTTCCAGAGTCAGCATTACGGGTGGTTTCAAATTGAGGCCGTGAAGTCTCGCCTCGAGTCCATCTGTGGCCTACATGTCATTGTTTGCTGCCTCGATGTCACTGATGCCTCATAGTTGTCCTTCCCCTCCATTGCTGACATGGCGGTTCAGCTCCTGTCACCCAGTCTCTTAATGGCGGTGGTCTACCCTTGTCTCTCTTAGCCATGCCCCATATGGGTCCCCATGATTGAAACATCATAGGCTTTCTCCTGCAGAGGCAGCTTATTGTTGTATGCTCCCCACACCCACCCCCGGGGAATTCCCTGTACCAAGAAGTGCTGTTGTTCCCTCTGTGAGTACCAGCTTCTACTGGTCTTCTAGCCTTCCTGCAGGATGCTCACCTCCTGTGCTACACTTGACAAACCACCTGAGATATCGACAAATCTCAAACTGAGTACAAGCTATTCTGTATCACACAAGGTCTGTCACTATTTAAAAAAATCCAAACCCACCGCTATCAAGCTGAGTCTGACTCAAAGCAACTCCATAGGACCGTGTCTAAATGTTCCCTAGGATTTCTGAGGCTGTAAATCTGTATGGAAGTAGAAAGCCTTGTCTGTTTTGAGCAGAGTGGATGGTGGGTTAGAACTACTGACTCTGCAGTTACCAGTCCAATGTATATCTAACAGTGCCACTAGTGTTCCTGTACCCAAACGACAACAAGCAAACCCACCATCATCGAATTGATTCCAAATCACAGGATCCCCTGGGACAGAGGAGAACTGCCCCTGTGGGTTTCTGAGACTGTCACTCTATTGGAGCAGGAAGCCTCCTCTTTCTCCAGTGGAGAAAGACTCCTATAAAGAGTGATCGTCTCAGAAACTCACAGGGCAGTTCTACCCTGTCCTATAGAGTCTTCTAGATCTATAGATATGTATTTATAAGATGAACTTAGAAATGATGTCTACTTTTGTGAGGCTTTCTGACCCAAACTCCAACATCACTTACGTCAAGTCCATTCTGATTCATAGTGAGTCTAGAAGTCAGGGTAGAACCACCTCTGTGGGTTTCTGTGTCTGTAACTATGTGTGAGTTCAAGATCTTGTATTTCTTCCTTGGAGTAGTTGATAGTTTTGAACTGCTGACCTTGTGGTTAACAGCCCAATACACATAACCCCTATACCACCAGGTATCTTACTCTACTATTAACTATGAATGTTTGGAAACCTGTAAGCAATTAAAATATTTAGACAGTTTCTGAATATAGAAGCATATGAAGAATGGGAAGAGTTATAAGCAACTTTGAAGTTGACTTTGTCCTGGTATTCTGTGATCAAAGGAAACATCCATACTTATCTTTGTAAACTAACCTTGAGACAGTAGTCTAAACAACCTCCCTAATCTTGAACCTCGCAGGGAAGATGTGTCGTTCTGCTGGGAAGAGGACATGCTATACTATCTAGTGTTTGATGTCATGCTATCTTTTAGAGTGTAAAAGCCAGAATGAGAAATCCCCAGAGGAACCTCAAATTTCTACTCACTCACTGGGTTAGGTTGTGTTCTCTAGAGAAGCAAGGCCAGTGATGCTTCTATGTGCATGTGTATAGAAAGAGATTTATATCAAGAATGGCTTATGCAGTTGCACACTTAGGGAGGTCCAATCCGGTTCAAGTCCGTAGGTCAGATGTAAGCTGAAGGCCCCACTGACTCATATAGTCTCAGAAGTTAACAAACAGGAAACAGGATGATGAAGCAGGATGACCACAGCCTGGTGGATGCAGAGGTAACTGAGTCCAGGGGTGTCGATTTGCTGATTGCTCTTGGAATTGGCAAGCGACACAATAGGAGACTGACAAACCAGACACAGGATCCAGGTCCAGCAGAAGGAGAAGGGGCAAGAGAAAATTCGGTTTTACTCAGAGTCTCTCCTACACACAATGCCACATCCTCAAGGAGGCGTCATCAGGCTTTGACCTGATTGATAGGGTGGGCTCCACCCTTATAGTCACCCAGGTACATCTAGTTAACATAAACTCTAACCTTCACATTCCCCGAGAGAAGACAGAGATAGAATCTAGAACAGTGGTTCTCAACCATACTAATGCCGCGACCCTGTAATACAGTTCCACATGTTGTGGTGACCCCCCAACCATAAAATAATTTTTGTTGCTACTTCCTAACTCTGATTTGAAGGCTTTTATGAATCAGGTGACCCCTGTGAAAGGGTCATTTGACCCCAAAGGGGTCCTGACCCACAGGTTGAGAATCACTGATCTAGTCTTGCCCTTTCTGAAGACAGACTTTGCCCATTGCTGCCAACCTCGCATCCTAGCTACACACGACTCCCACCAACTTCTAGCTCTTGTCAAGTTTTCTTTTCTCCTGAGACCAGTCTTAAATGGTCAAAGGCTGACTATTGGGCCTCTGATCGTTGAACTAACATTGTCATGGTTAATTTCGATCTCCCAGCTCTCAATGAATGTCATGACATCTGACTTGGGTGCCTTGCCTTGATGATTTGCTATAAACTAAACCCGATAATGCATGTCAAATGTGAGCATTTCTTTACTTAAATTTTAAAATTAATTAAATCCTACCTGGTGTACATTGGAGCTCATTTGAGGGGTTTTAAGTCAGTGGATGGGGTTGAAGGGTGGGAAAGGCTGGCTTATAAACAACTCTCTTTTGCCTTAGAAAAAGGAAGCTTTCTTGTAAGGCAGAATTCCAAGAGTGGAGACGCAGAGGTGGATGGTGAGGATACAGCATACTTGCCAGTACAGGCTTATGGACCTGATGTTCTCCAGTAGAGCTGGGCTGGTGTACTAAGCTATTCCTCTTCCCTGAAGGAACAAAAAGAGTGCCCGGAAATGTATGTCACTACAGGATAAGCATCGCAAGGCATCAGGACTGGAGGAAGCCTTATTAACAACCCGTGATAGATAAATTGACACAACTTTGCTTGCTGAACGTGAGGAAGACTCGAAGCACTTGCTGCTGATGATGAAGGACTGTAGCCTTCACTATGTACTCAATGTAAAGAAGACCCAAATCCTCACAACTGGACCAATAGAAAAGATTGATGCTGCCAAGGATTTTATCATGCTTGAATCTGTTTGGGCCGGGTCTGGACCATGAGCTGCTTCCCACAGCTCTCCGGAAAGATAGCCTGTTAGACTGTGAGCCCCCTCCACACCGCCCCCCACCCCACCCCCGCCCACTTCTCAAGGCCAGAGCTGTACTGTGCAGTCCCTGCCTCCAGCATTCCAGGGAGCTTATCTCTCCGGGCTTCCCTCAGTGTTCCAGGATGCCTTACTCACAGACCACATCCTGACTCAGACTCTGCAGCACCAGAAGGCCTTCCTTCCCCTCATCAGCACGTATGTCCTTGGCTCAAACCCTACATGTGTCCCACTGCCTCACTGTCAGGTGCGATTTCCCTAACCTAACTCGTTGGGTCTCAGAACCTGCCCGTCGGGGAGGGGGAGGACTTAAGATGCCAGCAGTCCCTTTCTCCCTCCCTACCCCCACCGCCCCCCGCCACCCCCCCCCGGAGTTCTTTCCCTGCCTCAATAAAATCTTTCTTAAGTCCACATTCCTGGCTAAATTCTATCTCGGTTCCACGCTTCCGCCTCCAACCTCTCATCTTGGTGCCCAAAGATCTGGGACAGACAGGAGGGGCCTCTGTGCTGCCCAGCCTTCCTCTGGCCATTGTGCAGCCCCGGCCCCCATTTTCAACCTCTCAGAATCCTCAATCAATGCTCATGGAAGCAGCAGTCAAGAGATCAAAGACACATTGCACTGGGTGAATCTGCACACGACCTGTTTAAAGTATTGAAGAGCAAGGATGCTACTTTAAGGACTAAGGTGTGTGTGACCCATAATATGGTATTTTCAATCACCTCACATGCATGTGAAAGCTGGACACTGAATTTGGAAGGTGGAAGGAGAATTGATGTACTTGAATTTGGTGCTGGAGAAGACATGTTGCAAGTATCATGGACTGCCAAAAGAACAAACCATCAGTTTTGGATGAAATATAGCCAGAGTGCTCATTAGAGGCAAGGATGGTGAGATTTGATCATATGTACGTTGGACAAGTTATCAGGAGAGACCAGTCCCCTGAGAAGGGCATCCTGTTTGCTAAAGTAGAGGGGTATCCAAAAAGTGGAAGATCTGACACAAGGGCAAACAATAGGCTGAAACAGAAGTGTGAGCATGGTGCGGGACGGGGCAGGGTTTTGTCCTGTCCTACACAGGGTTGCTATGAGACAGGACCCAGTCCATGGCACCCAACAACAACCACATCCTGGAAAATTAATTTCTCTGGAGTATTTTTGGAAAATATTTTCATACTAAAAAGATACATTGAGAAATTGAATGCAAAAAACTCAAAATCATAAAAGAGACCAGCTTACTGGTTGGATGGAGTCTGGAGGATCCTCGAGTCAATGACCTTTACTTTGTGTGTCTAGAACTAAACTCACCTCTGAGTTACAATAATCAACCATTTAATATCAAAAGCATAGCATTTACCCCAGGACAGTGTTCCAAAGCTTAGGAAATAAGGAGGAAATGGAAACAGGAAACACGGGGAGGAAGTTGGATAAGTGATGGTACGTTAAGGGGATTACAGTGAATGAGTTGATTCAGAATGTGCATGATTCGTTGAATGTAAAACTATGATCTGCTCTATCAACCTTCACTAGAATTTGCAAATATAAGTTAAGATAAGGAATTGGGGCGCAAAGTTTATTTTTAAAGATAAATGACAAGATGTAGGAGCAAATGTATGCTTGCTGTGGGCCACTTTCTCACCCGTCCTTCTAGAGTTGTGTGTGTGTGTGTATTTAGTGAATGCATACACAATAAGGCATATACTAATTCAAAAATTTCTACATATCCAGTGCACATTGTTTTCATTTTTCAAGATATATCACCTTTATGGATACCCTTTTGCAAATTATTTGACCATCATTACCACATTCTATGCCCTCTAAACTTCTCATCCAACTTTTCAAATTGTTTTGTTAGCAATTTTCTCACACATTAAATTTTTTTTTTTTAAACCTAGTAGTCAAGGCAGACATTATTTTCTAATGAATTAACTGCTGTTTGTTGCCTGTGTGGGCATGGCCTTCTCCTGAGGATTCTAGGAACTTCTGCCTTCCTCCCTGGAGGCGGGACACACACTCTCTCGGCTAGACATTCCTGTTGATAAGCCACATGGAGCCACGCTGATGGCTGCCAGAGTCCTGAGCTGGAGGAGCCACACGGAGACCCGCCCAGGGTTGAGATGCTTTACCACCACTGGATCCACCACTGGCCTGCAATCTTCCTGCATTCGGCAACATTGCATGTGCTGCGCGAGTCTAAAGAGAAATGTATGGATTCGTATCAGACATATGGGCTAATATCGATCTTATGGACTTGATCTGGACTGGGCTGGGATGTTGTCTCAATATACATCTGTTCTTTGATATAAAGCTCTCTTTTACACACATATGAGCGTCACAAGATTTGTTTCTCTAGTTACTGTATATACTCAAGTATAAGCTACCGTGAATATCAGCCGAGGCACCTAATGTTACCACAAAAACTGCATTAAAAATGGGCTGAAAAATTCGGTTTATACATGAGTATATATGGTAACCCAGACTAAAATAATACTAACAACCTATGTTTTGAGGTCAGGTCCCAACAGGTCTCTGGGTTTATGGGAGTCAAGTCTATGCTGAAGGCAGAGGGAGAAGAGGGTATGAGGATGTAAAACCTATTGTACTTTCCCCCTCTCACAGGGTGTTTGTGCCAAGGTGGCTAATGTGTGTCAGCATCAGGGAATCCCTCCTCCAGGGAACCAAGGAGGAGACTCTCAAAACTGGCAGGGCAAGGTGCTGTCTTCCGCATCAATCCAGATTTGGAGACATCCTCCTCGTGAGATTTGCCCACACACATACACACATGCACACACCTGCCCCCAAACAACGATGAAGTGTTCTATGTGCTAGCAACACAGCTTAAAAAAGTAAAACAAAACTCTGCATTTTTATATAACTCGATAAAAAATAGTATTTCAAACTGTACAGTCACCAGAAGCACACAGTTATGAAAAATGTGCACACTTCACTGGGCGTTTCCAGCACCTTCAGCTCTCTGTGCCTGGTCTGCGTTGGCATCTCCGTTATCTGCAGGGCTGTTCCCGTCCTTGCCAGCATCGGCTTTCCCCTCGTTCCCTTTGGGCACCTTCTCTCCCACCTTTGCAGGGACCTTTTTAGTCTCAGACTCTGGTTTGGGAGGAGCAGGGTTAGTGGGTGACCTTGCCGATCTCCTTTGCGGTTCATCCTTCACCTAGGCATTATCTCCTGTAGCACCCGCCAGCCTTGCTCTTGGGCACGGTGTCGACGGCTGTGGCGAGCAGGCTTTGGTTGATCTGGGGGTCATTCTCATCTTTTCTCCCCACTCTTTTTATCACATTTCTTTTATGGAATCTTTAATCGAAATATTAAGGGATAGTAGCTGGGCACTACCGATTATTTTTCTTTCTGGTCTCGTGGCAAAGGAGGTTGTTAGTTATGGAGGCTATTAAACATGATTTTCATTTACTCTTCCAATTCCTGACCTGCCTTCCTCTCCTCTTTCAGACAACTAGAGATCAAGTGGTCCTTCGAGGGCTGCCAACTGTCTTCAAGCCCGCAGGCACTATATCGTGAACTAGGAGGTAGAATCACATGATACTCATTGCCCGTGGGTTGATGCTGATTCATAGGATGGGATATAAGTTCCCCTGTGAGTTTTCACTACAGTAACTTTGCAGGAGTAGAAAGCCTTGTCTTTCTCCCGCAGAACAGCTGGTGGTTTCAAGCTGCTGCCCTGGGCAGTTAGCAGCCCCACACATACCCACTATACCACCAGGCTCCTTTAGGAGGTATGCTGGAAGCACGGAAATCAATTTTGCCTAATTGACTGGATTGTCCAACCACACCATGATGCTAAGCCTTGGACCAAGAAAACAAATCCTAAGGTGCGCTGAATTACACAGAGGCCATCCAGAGCTCTTGAACAAGTCTGAGTTCTACAACCTCACTTTTTAAATGCTCAGAGAGGGGTCTTTGTGTTGAGAGGACTACTTAAAGTTTGTTGGGGATGTTTTTTGTACATACAATTAGTAGCAATGCATTAAAATTACACATACTAAAACTAAGTTTCCTTAATACTATTGGTATCTTTTATAAATGAATAAAAGTTATAATAAACTGTCCATCTGTATAATATTACAGTATTGGGTAGAGGACATTAAGCCTTTATCAAAACACAGAACTAGGTAACACAAAGAGTGAACCCCAATGTAAATGAATAGCAGCATATCAGGGTTGGCGCATCAGTTCTGACAAATGCACCCCGCCGATGCAAGATGGCCATCGAAGAAATTGAAGAGAGGAGAGGGCGTATAATGGAACACTGTACTTTCTGGTAGCATTTTCTGTCCAGCTGAAACTTCTCTGTAAGAAAGCCAACTGAAGAAGTCACAAGGTTAATTTGTGAGATTTTCTGATCTGCTGTGTGTGTGTGTGTGTGTGTGTGTGTGTAACTCTTTATTGTGACTTGGGTGAAGATTTACAGAGCAGAGCATCAGTATTACATTTGGGTTCATCTCACCATTTCAAACCTCTCACTGTGCTACCTTTATCCCTCTCTCTCCACATCTCTTGTCTCCATTGCTCTTCCTTTCCTAACCCTTCTGAACTTTGACCTTGCCCTTGGCAAGGGCTGCCCATTTGACCTTAAATGGGTGGGTATTCTAAAGTGTCCATACCTTGTTACTGTTATGATTTCCCCTGATAGCTCTATCGATTGTTTAGCAGAAATAGAGCCAGAAGGATGAATTTACTTCCAGACCTGAAGGGGTAACTAATGGCCATCGTTTCGGAAGTTCCACCAGCCTGTATTCAACCTGGAAGCCTGGTCTTTTGTATGATTTTGTTTCACAGTTTTCTTCACTCTGTCCAGGACCTTCTAACATGATGCCTTTTAGAACATCTGGGAGTGGTAGGCGGGCACCATCTAGTTCTTCTGGTCTCAGGGTCGTGGAGACAGATGTTTATGTGCCCCATGAGTCCATTGGACTAGTTGTTTCCAAGTGTCTTTTGATTTCCATCACACTTCTTTCTTCTGTGGGATCTCTGGTGGCATAGTGGTTCCACATTGGACTGATAATCTTGAAGTCAGTGGTGTGAAATCACCAACTGCTCCATGGGAGAAAGACAAGGCTTTCTACTCACATAGAGTGAAGTGCCACAGGAGCAAATGAAGAAGGAATGAAAGAGAGTGGAGCACATCCTGGCCCACCAAACCCCGAGGACGATATTCCTGCTCAATGCCAATGCACAGAGAGGACCATAGGGCCAGCCCTACCTTGAGACATGACATCCCTCACTGACCTGTAGCGCTATGAGGGACAACACTGGAGACACAGTGGAGAAATTGTGCCTGATCTGACCCCACCACACTGGGGCGAAATGCTAAGGGCAGCAAAGCAACGAAGTCCCTAGGGAATCCCAAAAATAGACTGTGGGGCCTAGGGCATAGCACTCCATGAGACTCGACCAGAAAACACTCCTAATGGTTAGCAAGCAGACCTGGAACTATTTGTAGGCTTCTCTTTTTTTTGTCATTGGGGTTTTTGTTGTTGTAGCTTTTTTTTGCTCTGTCTTGTTTTTGTGCTTATTATTGTCCCTGCATGTCTAGCTAGATAAGAGACGGGATAAACAATCCAGCGGAGAAAACAATGGGACCGACAATTTTGGGGGGTACACTGGAGAAGGGGAGGTGGGGGAAAGGAAGTGAGTGTTAACATACCCAGGGACAAAGGAATCCAAGAGATCTAAAATAGATGGCAAGGAGGGCATAGGATGAATGGTCAGGCTTGGTTAAGGGCAATGTCACCAAGAGGAATTACTGAAACCTGAATGAAGGTGGAACATGATAATGGGACAAGAGGAAAGTAAAAGGAAATAGAGGAAAGAAGTAGGAGGCAAAGGACATTTAGAGAGGTCTAAAGACAGACATATACATATGTAAATATATTTATATATTATGATAGGGAAATGGGTCTATGTACATATATTTATATGTTAAATATTAAGGTAGCAGATGGATATTGGGCCTCTACTCAGGTACTCCCTCAATACAAGAACATTTTGTTCTAATAACCCAGTATTCTGTGATTCTCCCCTTCCCAACATGTTCACTGCAGACAAAATGGGTGCATAAGCAAATATGGTGAAGAAAGCTGATGGCGCCCAGCTAGCAAAAGATATAGCATCTGAGGCCTTAAAGCCTTGAAGGTAAACAAGTGGCCACCTAGCTGAGAAGCAATAAACCCCTGCATGGAAGAAACACACCAGCTTGGGTGATCAGGAGGTGTCGATGGAATAAGGTATCAGGCATCAAAGACACAGAACAATAAATCATTTCAAAGTGAATGAGGGGGAGGGCAGAGTGGAGACCCAAAGCCCATCTGTAGACAATTAGACATCCCCTTACAGAAGGGTCACAAGGAAGAGATGAGCCATTCAGGGTGCAGTATAGCACCATTGAAGCATACAACTTTCCTCTAGTTCTTCAATGCTTCTTGCCCCCCTCTATCATGATCCCAATTCTACCTTACAAATCAAGCTAGACCAGAGTAGCAATACCAGGAAGTTAAGGGGAAGGTGGAGTTGGGCTACTTACCTCAAGGTAGGTGGTTCAAATGAACCACATATGATCTGCCAATGATCTACAGGGGGACAGAAAACAGAACAGTGGGTGAAGGAAGGCATTGGTCCGTGTAAGACATGAAAAAAAAATGATAAATTATCAAGGGTTCATGAGTGAGGGAGGGTGGGAGAGGAAGGAGAAAAAAGAGGAGCTGATACCAAGGGTTCAAGTAGAAAGAAGATATTTTGAAAACGATGATGGCAGCATATGTACAGATGTGCCTGACACAATGGATGCATGTATGAATTGTGATAAGAGTTGTATGAGCCCCAATAAAATGATTTTTTAAAAAGTTAATTGCCAGAAACTCAGCGTGCAGTTGTCTCCCGTCCAGAGGGTTGCTGTGAGTTGCAATCGATTTGAAGGCCGTGAATCTGGCTCTGTTCTTTCCTCTGTAAAGGAGAGACCCGTAGGAGCCCCCTAGAGGACAGTCGGCAAACTTTTATGACCTCAGTCTCTCCACCAAAGTAAGGATGCAGGACATTGTCTTGTCAACTACGTTATGCCAGTGATCTTCGTATTCCCTAGAAACCATGGTCCTGAGCCCACAGGCCCACACAGTCTTTGAAATATCACCAGCCTTTTAAATTACACAAACAGCTGATCCCAACGATTATAAAACGGATCCCTCAAGTTAATACAAAGCTATTAATTCTGTAGCTTTGATTTGCTGCTTCTATTCTATTCACTTTAGATGTTTTCCAGGATTGGAAAAAATCTTGTTCCCATGAAAGGGAGAAACGGTACCATCTTGATTGGCCCACAGTACAGGGTAACCCCTCCTGAGCATGCACTGTTAGGATTTCGACCAGGCACAGAGTCTGTGATCTCCATGCTCCTGGTGCCCGAGATGATCATGTTGGAACATTTTAATAACATTTATGAAGATGGAGTTTTGCATCATCTTTTTGGTTAGGATTGACACATTCATTTGCTTGCTGAGATTAAATTGGATATTTTCTTTTTTCCCCTGGCAATGCCTTCTCTTTTCTGGTTACAAATTAAAGATATTTTTGTTGCTTATTTCTGACTTTTCCAATAAAACATTATATTCTGCCAAGAATGCCATCCCTGGGAACACGTGAAAGGCAGCCTCCAGTCCTTGCCTGGGAATACAACTTTTGGTACAAAAAACAAAGGCTTAACAATGCCAACAAACCAAAGCATTTGCCAGGGGAGCAAGCAGATGCATGTTTCTGCATATCCTCTTGCTCTACACCCTGTGTTTGTTAATTTTAAAGATGTGGACTGGGCGCCTTCCAGGCAGAGAGCCAGAAAGAATACGGAGTAGGGGCTGTAACGATGCCTCTTGGCGTAGCCCAGAGAGATCAAGAACCCAAGCAAATGCATTTAAAGTTGGATCTTTCCTCCACAGTTTAAGAAGAGTGTGACCATGGGAGGGTTATCTAACCCCTTGGATCCAATTTTCTCAAAAGCATAACATACCTAACTCATGCGTTTATTGTTTGGATGAGAAGATATTATAAATGGAAAACACACAATACCATGTCTGGCACATAGGGTACACCATCCTTGCCAGTTTGTTGATTCATGTGTGGAGTCCCACTTTGTCTCGTTTAGTTGTGCCCTCGCCAGTCTAGATCACAGAGCCTGGTGCCCGTGCTTGTTAACACACTCATCAACCTATTCGTGACGATAGCCTTTACTCACCAGCCACTCGAGCTGGGGAAGGTGAATGCTGCTTGTCCGTGAATGACTTGCGTGGGATCCTATATGGAGTTTGGGGTCAATGGGAATGCTACAGCGATTGTTGTTGTTGTTGTGAAGTGCCGTTGGATCGGTTTTGAAGCCTAGCGACCCTGTGCACAACTGAATGAAACGCTGCCCAGACCATTGCCATCCTCACAATGGTTCCTGTGCTTCAACACATTGTTGCAGCCGCTGTGTCAGTCCATCTCCTTCAAGTCCTTTATCCTTTGTGGCTGCCTTCTGCTCTGTTGAGCATGATGCTCTTCTCTAGCGACTGGTCTCTCCTGACCACGTGTCCAAGGTAGCTAAGCAAAGACTTGCCCTCCTTCCCTCTAAGGAAGCGCTCTGCTGCACCTCGTAGGCACTTTGGCGGCTGTCGTCAGGTTCAGAGGCTTTACAGTTGAAGGCTGTGGACTTCTGCTCCAAGCACCGGGAGTTCAAAGGCACCGGAAATATTTGATCAGGAGAGTAACATGATCAGCTTCATGCCTTAGGAAGTTGAGTTGAGTAAATGAAGGTAACATGGATTGTAGCAGACTTCCCAAAAGATCATTTTAGGTGAGGCTGTGCAGGACTGATGACCGTTAGGCAGGGCCAACGTGGCCCTGCTGCCCATTCATGGAACCTGTGCCACATGGGTCGTTGCATATTTCAAACAGAACCCCTGGGTGCATGAACAGCTTTGAAAATGTTCAGTAAGACCCCCTCTCATTACCACTGAGTTAATTCTGACTCACAGGGCTCTGCAGGACAGGGTAAAAACTGCCCCTGTGAGTTTCTCAGACTGACTCTATGGGAGTAGAAAGCCCTTTCTCCGGAATTGCTGCTGGGGGTTTTGAGTGGCAGACCTTGGGCTTAGCAGTCCAGTGTGAACCACCATGCCCCCAGGGCTCCCTTAAAGTGTCACTGGTTATATTTAAATGTGATTTTTAAATCTACTGTATGATTTAAATTTTTTCTTTTAAAGCACACTTATTTAAAGGGGAAAATTGAGGTCAGTCAATATAAAGATAAAAATTAAGTAATAGAATTCACAGATCAGCACAATCCTGAGGCTTCCATGCATAACAGATGATTTGGAAAAACGGGGGCAGAGAGACATGAGATTAAAGGAAGGTGACTGGTCGGTAGTCACTGTATCCATCTTCTACCCAGTCACCTAGGTCATGACTGCTCTTGTCCTGAGTCTAACCAGTTTACAGCCTTCAGGTTACACCAAACAGAGGAATTTTCAGCCTTGAAAAGTTTTCAGCATGAAAAGTCCTACAATTAAAGGGATTTTACACATCAAATAGCAAAATGGAAAAAATTCATGGGACCAAACTCAGACTCACTACCATTAAGTTGCTGCCAACTCATACTGACTCTACAGGCAGAGTGGAACTGCCCCTGTGGGTTTCTGAGGCTGTAACTCTGTATGGGAGCCAAAAGCCCCGGCTTTCTCTCACATGGGACCAAAGGAACCCCCAAATCTCAGATTCGGCCTTCATCTCATGGGGATGGGACTGGCACAATCTATCAAAGTAAATTTATGGAGAGCGAAAGTATCTGGAAGGAAAACCCTACAGTCTGTCTTCTATAGGGGTAACTGCTCATCTGGGGACCGGACCAGCCCAGCTATGGCTAGAAGTCATACATGTATGTATGTACCATAACACACACAAGAAATCCATCATCTGGCATCAGGTATCAGGCATCAAAGACCCAGAACAAAAATATCATAATGTGAATGAGGGGGAGTGTGGAGTGGAGATCCAAAGCCTATATGTTGACAATTGGACATCCACTTACAGAAGAGTCATAAGGAAAAAACGAGCCAGTCAGAGTACAGTGTAGCACCAACGAAACATACAGCTTTCTTCTGGTTCTTTAATGCTTCCTCCCCACCACTATCATGACCCTAATTCTACCTTACAAATATGGCTAGGCCAGAGCATGTACATGGGTACAGATAAGAGTTGGAAACACAGGGAATACAGGACAGATAAACTCCTCGGGACCAATATTGAGAGTAGCCATACCAGGAGGGAAGGGGAAGGTAGGGGGAGAAAGGGAGAACCGATCACAATGACCTACTTATAACCCCCTCCCAGAGGGATGGACAATAGACAGGGGGTGGGGGAAGACATTGGACAGTGAAAGACATGAATAAATAATAATAATTTGTAAATTATCAAGGGTTCATGAGGGAGGGAGAGGATGGGAGGTGAAAAAATGAGGAGCTGATATCAAGGGCTCAAGTAGAAAGCAAATGTTTTGAGAAATATGCTTGAGGCAATGGATGTATGTATGGACTGTGATAAGAGTTGTATGAGCCCCCAATAATATGATTTAAAAAAATGAAAAAAAGAAAGAAATCCATCACCGTGGTTGCCTTTCAGGTAGAAAAATCTGAGGATTAAAGGGCAGGGGTAGGAAAGGTTCTTCTCATGGCACACCCCTGTATGTTTTGTTCCAGAAAGAATTCCAAATATTTTAAATGGAATGATTCCAGGTTCATACAGAGAAATTTACAAAGCCCATCATTCTACTTCCATGAACACTTCTAGGATTTGCCGTGCAGGTTTGTCTCTACATACACATGGATTTATACGATCAAGTTGGGATCATGGTTTGTAAACAGCTCTGTTTGTGCACACCTCCCCATGTTGTTATGTTTCCTCAAGGATGAGGAATAACTTAATCATTCTCAATTTTAGAGTGATTGCCCTCAATATTTTGGACAATAAAGATGGTAGAAATAACCTTTCTTTCTTTTCCCCCTCTTCTTGTTTTACCTTCTAATGGAAAGTTACTCCCCAGTGTTCTTCAGGGCTTAGCACATCTTTAACTCTCACATGCTCCCCCCTTCTGTTCCAGTCCACTTTTATTCCAGGCTAATTTTAAAAACGAAGGAACAATCTCTTATTTTTAGCACACAGCTTTCTCATCTGTATCTGCTGACGGGCTATAGGGAAACGTACCGCATTCTGGGAGTGATAGTAGAGAACGCCTTCTCTTGGACAATGTCATGTAAGGACAGGCAAGAACTTTTTGTGTAGAACTCAGTTTTCTTAAATAACCTTGAGGCATTATGCAGGCCAGGGCAGTCTCTGAAGTGCTCTTTATGATATAAAAGTGGGAACACCACAGAACTACTCTGGTAGTCTTTATTTTAAGTGGGTAGCTAAGATATTTTTGGATAATACTCTCTCAGAGCTCTTTAGAGGATTACACTCCTTCTAGATAAACTTCCAAATCTGGAACTCGGTCCTGCTTACTATCTCAGTGCCTACACTGCTTTGTGTACCCTGCTGGTGCTCAGTGCCACTGAGCTGGTTCCCACTCGTAGTGTCCCATGTGCCATGGAAGGAAATGCTGCCTGTCCCTTGCCTGGCTCACCATCTTGGACATGCTTGCACCCATTGGTAGAGCTACTGTGTCAATCCATTCCTTTTAGGTCTTCCTCTTTTCTCTGGCCCTCTAGCTTAATTTATTTATTTGGGTGCCCAAACCCAGGAGACCCTCTACTTAACCAAGCATGATATTCTCCTCCAAGGGACCTCCTGGTCCCTTATGATAACATGTCAAAATTAAGTGATGTAAAGTCTTTCTAGATTGCTTCTAAAGGGCATTCTGGCTCTACTTCATCCAACACAGATTTGTTCCTTTTTCTGGCCATCCAGAATTATTCTTTGCTAACACCTTCATGAAGGATCTCATTACTTGCTGATATTAGTTGGATCTTTGCTCAAAACAGAGAATGCCAGAAAGATGTTTGTTTACCTGTGTATTATCAACTATACAAGGGTATTCAACTGTGTTGTTATTGTCGTTGTTGTTAGGTGCCATTGGGTTAGCTCCAACCCATAGTGACCCTATGCAAAACAGATGGAAACACTGCCCAGTCTCGCACCATCCTCATAATTGTTCTCACACCTGAGCCATTGATGCAGCCACTGTGTCCATCCTTCTTGTTGAGGACACTCCTCTTTTTCACTGCCCCTCCACTTTACCACATATGATGTCCTCTCGAAGGAGCACTCTGGCCTTACTTCTTCCAATACAGGTCAGTTTGTCATTTTAGCAGTCCATGATACTTTCAATATTCTTCTCCAATATTATAATTCAAAAATGTCCATTCTAATATGGTTTTCTTCATTCAATGTCCAACTTTCACCTGCATATGATGCAATGGAGAATACCATGGCTTAGGTCAAGCGCATCTTAGTCTTCACAGTAATATTCTTGCTCTCCAATACTCTAAAGAGGTCTTGTGCAGCTGATGTACCTAATGAAACTAGTCTTTTGATTTCTTGACTGTTGCTTCCATGAGCATTGATTGTGGATACAAGTAAGATAAAATCCTTGACACTTCAACCTTTTCTCCATTTATCGCAATGTGACCTGTTGGTCCAGTTGTGAGGATTTTGGTCTTATTTACATGGAGTTGTTGTCCACACTGCAGGTTACAGTCCTTGATCTTCATCAGCAAGTGCTTCAAGTCCTCCTCACTGTCAGCAAGCAATGTGGTATCATCTGCATATCACAGGTTTTAAGAAGCTTTCTTCCAATCCTGATGCCACCTTGTTCTTCATATAATTTAGCTTCTCTGAGGATTTTTTCAGTATACAGATTGAATAAGTATTGTTAAAGGATACAATCCTGAAATACACCTTTCCTGTTTTTAAACCATGCAGTATGCCCTTGTTCTGTTTGCACAACTGCCTCTTAATCCATGTACAAGCTCCACAGAAGCACAATGAAGTGTTCTGGAATTCCCATTCTTCTCAAGGTTATCCACAGTTTATTATGGTCCACAGAGTCAAATGCCTTTGCCTAGTCAATGAAACACAAGTAAACATTTTTATGGCATTCTTTGCTCTGAACCAAGATCCATCTGACATCAGCAATGATATTCCTTGTTCGACATTCTGTTCCGAATCTGACCTGAACTTCTTGAAACCCCATGTCAGTGTACTATTGCAACCATTGTGTGATGATCTTCAGCAAAATTTTACTTGTCTGTCATATTAGTGGTACCATTGTATAGTTTGAGCATCCTGTTGGGTTACCTTTTTTGAAATATGTATCTCTTCCAGTCAGTTGGTCAGGTAGCTATCTTCCAAATTTCCTGGCATAGATAAGTTTGTGCTTCTTCAGCTTTTTGAAACATTTCAATGAGTATTCTGGACCCCGTTTTTGGCTAATGCATTCAGTGCAGTTTGGACTTCTTCTTTTAGCACCATTGGTTCTTGCTCCTATGCTACCCCCTGAAAGGGTACTTTTTGGTACAGTGACTCTGTATATTCTTTCCATCTTCTCTGGATGTTTCTTGTATTTAAATATTTTTCCTATAGAATCTTTTTTAAGATTGCAGCTCAAGGCTTGAATATTTTTCTTGAGCTCTTTCGTTTCAGATATGCTGTGCGTGTTCTTCCTCGTGGCCTTCTAAGTGCCAGATCCTTGCACGCTTTGCTACAGTGGATTCCACAGTGTGGATTATAGCAAATTATGGGTGAAATTGTAAATGCTATGGATTCTAAAACACTTAACAGTGCTGGTGTGGAACCTGTGCGCAGACCAAGAAGTAGCCATTTAAATAAGACAAGGGGTAGTTTAAAATGAGGAAACACGTGTCGCACTGTATCGTTTCACCATCTCCATTCACTCAGTCCATATGCTGAACAAATAATCTGCGAAGCTAGAATATTTAAAGGTAAATTCAACATCAGGGTTGGAGGAAGGCTCAATAACACATTGAGATATGAAAATGACACAGCCTCTCTTGAAGCACTTACTGATGAAGAACAAAGAGAACTTGAAGCATTTATTGATGAAGAACAAAGAGGACTTGAAGCATTTATTGATGGAGAACAAAGACTAACACCTTTAGTATGGTTTGCAACTTAACATAAGGAAAACATAAATTCTTACAACTAGATCAACAATGATAAATGGAGAAAAAAATGTTTTCAAGGATTTCGTTTTACTTAGATTAATGATTGACATCCATAGAAACAACAGCCAAAAAAATCTAAAGTATGCATCATATTAGACAAACTGGCTTCAAGAGACACATCGTAAAAGTGATTTAAGAAAACACAATAAAAATGGTTTCACGTTGAGACTAAGGTCCACCTGCCCCGTGCCGTGGTGTCAGTCACTTGCTTCATGTGCATGTGACATCTGGACAATGACAAAGGAAGAGCAGAGAAGAATGGATGCTTTGCACATCTGCAGGCCTTGCTTTTGTTAGATCGTGTTAAAGGCAGCCTTCCTTAAGGCTGTGAGAGATCAAATGGCGCAGGCTATTTATGGCTAGCGTGGTCCAGCAGGCCTTTTGCAGAAAACGCCTCCCATCCTGGGCTGTGAAGGATGAGTAGGAGCCGTTCACGTAGAGCTAGAAAGAATTCCAGGAAAAGAGAAACAGCACAGCCGAGGTGAACCCATGGTCAGCGTGTAAACGGAATCGTGAGGGAAATTAACAGCAAGTCAACTTTTTGAAATAAACAAAAGCAAAATTGGAAAGTATTAGGGATCGAATTATGTTTTCAGGTAAGTATTTGATTGCTTAACCACAAGGTTGATGGTTCAAATTAGCTACTCCAAGGGAGAGAGAGGAGTTTATCTGCTCCTGTGAAGATTCACAACCTCGGTTGTGATGAGGCAGAGGCATGCTTGTGTATGTCATCCTGTTAGGAATACACCTGTTGTTATATAATTAGGTCACACTGGAGTAGGGTGGGTTCTGAACCTCATCCTTTCTGAGTTGGGAAAGACCAAATAGCCACAGAGAGGCACACCCAAACCCCGAGGAAGGCAGTCACTATCTGACAACAGGGCAGGTGGATTTGTAAGCCCAGCCATGATCGCCAGTTTCTAGAAGGTGAGCGATACTCCGCTGGACCTCCTCCCAGAGGCACATGCTGATGTTGTGTATCTTGCCTCCTCAACTTCTTAAAGATTGTGATCCATCCTCCACAGCAGCACTAGGAAACCAAGATAAGAAGAAGCACATCAGATGACCTGTGCTTCCTAATAGGTGTCTCAACAGTTAACAGAAAGGTTGATGGCTTGAAGCCACCCAGCAGCTGAGGGAGAGAGACTTGACTATCTGCTCCAATACAGATCACAACCTAGAAAACCCTATGGTCCCATTCTACTCATTCACATAAAATCCTATGAGTTAGGTGTTTCTCGGCCACACTAGGGGTTTCTGCCTTTCTTCTCTGCTTATACCCGCCACTAGGTTGGCTGTGGAGACCCTGAACCCCAAGGCCGAGGTGGCACAAGCCCAGGAGGCTCTGGTGGTCAACATCAGTGCGGCCCGAGGGCTGCAGCACGTGCTGAGGACCAACCTGGGCCCCAAGGGCACCATGAAGATGCTCATTTCTGGTGCTGGAGACATCAAGCTGACCCAAGATGGTAACATGCTGCTTCATGAAATGCAAATTCAACACCCAACAGCCTCCTTGATAGCAAAAGTCGCCACCGCGCAGGATGACATAACTGGAGATGGCACTACTTCCAGCGTCCTGGTCATCGGGGAGCTGCTCAAGCAGGCCGACCTCTACATTTTGAAGGTTGGCATCCCCGCAAAATAACCGAAGGCTTTGAAGCGGCAAAGGAAAAGGCCCTTCAGTTTCTGGAACAGATCAAAGTCAGATGGACCAAGAGACACTGATCGATGGACCAGAGATGGACCGAGAGACACTGATCGATGTGGCAAGGACCTTACTGTACACGAAAATCCATGCGGAACTTGCTGATGTCCTAACAGAGGCTGTAGTGGACTCTATCCTGGCCATTAAGAAGCAAGATGAGCCCACTGACCTTTTCATGGTTGAAATCATGGAGATGAGGCATAAATCAGAGACTGATACGAGCTTAATCAGAGGGCTAGTTTTGGACCACGGAGCCCGACCTCCTGACATGAAGAAGAGTGGAGGACGCCAAGCGGAGAAACATGGAGAGACTGACGCCGGCCTGTGGCGGGGTAGCTCTAAATTCATTGGACGACCTGAATCCAGACTGTCTGGGACATGCAGGCCTCGTCTATGAGTACACGTTGGGAGACGCTCACCTTCACTGAGAAGTGCAATAACCCACGCTCCGTCACGCTGCTGATCAAAGGACCAAACAATCACACCCTCACTCAGATCAAAGATGCCAGCCGAGATGGCTTGAGGGCTGTCAAAATCCCACTGATGATGGCTGTGTGGCTCCTGGGGCTGGGGCCGTGGAAGTGGCCGTGGCAGAGGTTCTGATGAAGCCCAAGCCCAGCACCAAGGGCAGGGCCCAGCTTGGAGTCCAAGCATTTGCTGATGCGTTGCTCATTATACCCACGGTTCTTGCTCAGAATTCCGGTTTTGACCTTCAGGAAACTCTAGTAAAAGTTCGGACTGAGCATTCAGAATCTGGTCAGCTTGTGGGTGTGGACTTGAACACAGGTGAGCCGATGGTGGCTGCTGAAGCAGGTGTATGGGATAGCTATTGCAAGAAGAAACAGCTTCTACATTCCTGCACTGTGATAGCTACCAACATTCTCCTTGTGGACGAGATCATGAGAGCTGGGCTGTCGTCTCTGAAAGACTGAGTTGAAACGAGCCTGCCTCGTATCATGGGGATCTTGGAAGATTCTACAGAGTGATCCTAAGAACAGAGCAATGGGATTTTGGTCCAAGCCGAAAATGATTCTCAAAGGGATTTTCTGTTCTGATGTTGCAACAAGAGATCACGGTCACTTAAATTCTGGAAGTTCGTAAATTATAATTACAGTATTTTTTAAATGGCACTGAAGTATGTACACATCGAGCTAGTGGTTTTGCCCTCAGAAAAAAGGGAGGGTTTTCCTGTAGCCTACAGTACACGTAGACCACGCATACGTTAGCTCCTTCTCAATAAATATGTCTTCAGAAACATCGTGTGAGTTAAAACCAGCGCAGCGGTACCTAACGACATCTCCCTAGGAAAGAGGCAAGATTGTCTTCAAAAAAGTGAAGGGATGAGGGGGGAATTGGGGTCTAAAGGAGTGTGGGAAGTTTGAGCTGTGGGATGTGGATTAGAATCTCAAGTAGATGTTAAGACAAGAGATCTTGAGCTCTTGGTGAGTCATACAAATGGAAAGCCACGGTCTCTGACCATGGACTGATTTCTGAAATGTCTTGGTGTGCCTCAAAGTTTACATTTTACCGATGTATATACTATTAAAATTAAAATGCAACATACGTTCATGTATTTATTCTCTGCCCAACAATTGTAATTACACATTTCTTTAGACTTTAGGGACATAAGAATGAGCAAGATAGACAAAATTCTTGCCTTAAAAAAAAAACAAACACCAAAGCATATTTCAATTGCGAGGCAGACAAAAATAAAATAAGTAACAGTCTGGTGTATTATATCAGCAGAAAAAGTAAAACCAAACATCTTTAATTTGAAACGAGGCATCCAATATGGCTATATTTGAGGTAACTACAGCCCCAATTATTTTCTAACACAAATATTAAAAAATCCGTGCGTCAAATTAACACGGGGTTCTTGCTGCATCAAGGTCGGAAATTACTCAGCACAGTCTGAAAGGCAATTTGCAATATGTCAGGGACACTCCAACACAGGATTTATTTACAATGAATTTCAAAGAAATCATGTGAAGAGTCATAAAGTCTTGTTAACAGTAGATAGCACTGCAATTCCTCCCTCTTGAGACTATGTACTGCAGACATATGTACTGAAGGCTGCTTTGAGTCAGATGTCATGCCGCCACAGGGAAGGTAATGGAAGCAGGATTCCTTCTCCCAGAGAGCTCCCAATCCTGAGAAGGACTCCCAGATAGGAGAGTCAGCATAGAAGCGTCATGATAAAACCCCTATTAAACAACGTCAAAGATGAGGCTGTTTTCCAACATCTCCTCCATCTAGAGCCATGCACGTCTGAAAGTGATGTTTCCCTCTGTAACCCTCCCACAAAGAAGCCTGAGCTTGGTCATTTATACCATATCAAAACAGCGTCCCCAAGGGACACAGATCCTTGTCAATGCTGTTTAAGTTTAGGAAACAAAAAGGAAATATGAATGGGGCAAGATGAAGGCTGTAGGGTGGATGGGGTCAGTTTCCCCAAAGCGTTGTCGTGATAGAAAAAACATTCCTCAGCATAGCTCTCCTAAAGAATCCTTTGGATGGGGTGAGATGTGTGCATCGACAGAATTGCCTTAACAAAGAGGGCAGGGGCAGAGAAAAGGAAGCCCAAAGAAGAATGGGTGCATTCCAAGGACAGCGTTGGTGAAGAATAGGGACTAGATCATGAACAAATGAGCAAATCTGCCTTTTAGGAAGCACAGCCAGAGCGCTCCTTAGAAGAGAAGTTGGCAGGATTTTGTCTCTCTTTCTTTGGACATGCTATCAGGAGGGGCCAGGATCTGGAGAAGGACATCATATTTGATGGCAGATTTAAGATAAGAGGTCATAGGACTAGAGAGAGGCTTTCAACAAGATGGACTGGCATAGTGGCTGAGGTGATGGGCTGAGACAGGACCGGGCTGTGTTCCTTTCTGTTGTATATAAGGTTGCTATGAGTCAGAGGTAAGTCAATATCACCTAGCAACAAGGACAACATTTGGTACATAGTGGATAGTCTATAAATATTTGTCCAACAAACAGGCATCCTGTTTGGAATAGTCTCATTTTATGGAAAGAAATGAATCGCAGGTCAGAGTGATTCAATTTCTGCTCTAAAGCCATATACAAGTAGATATTCCTCTTGGCCTTCCATACTGGGCTCAAGCTTTACAAACTGGCATTTTTTTTCCAGTCCAGGGAAGCGCTATACGTAACTAAAACATAGACTGTCTGAGTGAGAGGGTGCAAGAGCTGTGGGCAGGGATGGACTTAGAAACACAAGGCAGGCTGTGCTATAAACAAGACCCAACTACTTGCCGTCGAGTCGATGCCAACTCAGAGCTTTCCTATGGTTTCCTCGCCTGTCAATCTTTACAGGATCAGGCAGCCGCCTCTTCCTCCCTGGGAGCCGCCGTCGGTTCTTCAGAACCCCCTACTCCATCAGAGCACCCCAGCCTCTGCTAATTAGTACTTACTTGTCAAACTTACTCATTTCCAAATACAAAACAGTCCCCTCTCCTGCAGACTAAGAAGGAAGAAGCCCTCTCAAAGGAAACATTTGTTTTTGGGCAATGAAACACTCAACATGGTATTCAGACTATTTTTAGCGTGGTCAAGGATTGATGTGCTCTGGGACTCGTTTGGTTTTTGTTTTGTTTTTCTAACTGTATAGGTCAGCTATATTTATGCTTCCTATCTTTTGTAAAACATTCTTCCTCCAAAATACTCCAAATACCAAAGTGAAACATCTGGTACCAGACAGTCTGCAAAAATAACCTTTTATCTTGCTGCTATTTTTGGTGGCAACCAAGACTGTTGGCTAGAAATGCTCTGCTTCACTGCCACCTGCTGGCCAAGCCACGGTGTCCCTAGCATTCCTGTGACCACAGTGGCCCGACCGAAAAAGCATGGATGCCGTTGAGCCCTGGCGCTGGGATGGTGAAACACATGGAAGGCACCCGGGTTGGCTGAGAGAACCAACAAATCTGCCGTGGACGTAGGACCGCCCAAGTGTTACTTCCTTAGAGCGAGGATGGCCCGACTTGGTCTCACGTACTTGGGACATGGTGTCCGGAGAGACCAGTCCCTGGAAAAGGACATTCGGTTTGGTAAAGGAGAGGGGCAGTGAAAAAGAAGACCCTCCCCAAGATGGGTTGGCTCAGTGGCTGCAACAATGAGCTCAAACATAAGAACAATTGTCACGATGGCGCAGGACTGGGAAGTGTTTCTTTCTGTTGTAGCTAAGGTCACTACGAGTTAGAGCTAATGCGATGGCACCTAACAACAACAACAACGACAACAACAACGGCTTAGAAGAGAAGCCCTGGTGGTGTCATGGGCTAGTCACTGAGTTTTTTACTCAAGGTTCTTGGTTTGAACCCACCTGTGGCTCCTGAGGAGAAAATGAGGCTTTCTACTCCGGTTTGGAACCCACGGAAAGAGGCCCATCTTGTCCTATAGGGTCACACTCTTGTCCTATAGGGTCACACTCTTGTCCTATAGGGACCCACTCTTGTCCTATAGAGTCACTATGAGCCAGTCCACTTGATGGGGGTGAGAGAAAGGCTGTAGAATGGGGCCCTGGAAACACATGGCTGTTCTAACTCACAGTCATGGTTGGAGTGGGCCCGGAAGCTTACTCAGTCTTGCTGAGCTTCTTTAAGATGAACCCCAAACTAAACCTGTTGTCATCGAGTTGATTCCAGCAAGAACACAAAATTATAAAACCAAATATGAAAAAGAGTATATGGTTTTAGAATGAGATTCGAAACGAACACAATTTACAAATATCTCAAAGCCTGACAAATACCATACAATCCAGGCTAATAAAACATTGCCCATTAATTAACTTCTTCACCTGTCTAACACCTCCCCACCCCTGCACTTAAAAATAACAATGATAACAAAAAACTCTTTGCCGTTTTGTAAAAAGTTGATTTTCAGCTGATTTTCTGCAGGAGACTAGCAAGATAATTGAGATCTCCCTCTATCACGGTTCATTAACAATGATTATTTAAGTGTAGGCAGTCAAGAGGAATTCCTGTGTTGCACAATTCCCTGGTGATGTCAAATAAATGTTAAGGCTTGTGATCAAATTGGGGAACATCTATCATTCCCTCATGAGCTGATTTCAAGACATTGCCTAGTTTTCTTGTGTAGTATCTAATCTGAAGTACTGTTTGAAATGACAGCCCAACCTTGTGGTCAGCAGTTCAAACCCACCAGCTGCTCTGCAGGAGCAAGATGAGGCTGTCTGCTTCCATAATGTTCTACAGCTTCTGAGAACCAATACAAGGTCACCATGACCAATACAAGGTCACCAATACAAGGTCACCAAGGATCCCTGGTGGTTAAGAGTTGGGCTGCCATCTGCACAGTCGGCAGTTGAAAGCCACCAGCAGCTCCGAGGGAGAAAGACTGGACTTTCTACTCCCGTGAACAGTTAGAGTCTCAGAAACCCACAGGGGTCGCTCTGAGTAGGCTTTGACTCAAGGGCAGTGAGGTGATTCGGGAAAGGAGCCCTGGTGACACAGTGGACTATGAGTCAAGCTGCTAGCCTCAAGATCAGCTGTTCAGAGCTGCCGACCATTCCGAAGGAGGACGGTGCTGGTTTCTGCTCCCACCACGAGTTACAACCCTGGAAACCAATGGGGGCAATTCTACTTTATGCCATGGGTTTTCTAAATGTCAGAATCTACTGGGTGGTAGTGAGTTTGTTTTTTAGTTTAAAAACAATAATTTTACTGGGGGCTCATACAACTCATCACAATCCATACATGCATCAATTGTATAAAGCACATTTGTACATTCGTTACTCTCATCATTCTCAAAACATTTACTCTCCACATAAGCCCCTGGCATCAGCTCCTCATTTTCCCCTTCCCTCCCCGATACCCTCTCCCTCATGGACCCTTGATAATTTATAAATTATTATTTTGTCATAACTTACACTGTCCGATGTCTCCCTTCACCCACTTTTCTGTTGTCCGTCCCCCAGGGAGGAGTTTATATGTAGATCCTTGTAATCGGTTCCCCCTTTCCACCCTACCTTCCCTCCACTCTCCCGGTACCGCCATTCTCACCACCGGTCCTGGGATCATCTGTCCTGGATTCCCTGTGTTCCAATTCCTATCTGTACATCCTCTGGTCTAGCTAGATTTGTAAGGTAGAATTTGGATCATGTTAGTGGGGGAGGGGAGGAAGCATTTAGGAACTAGAGGAAAGTTCTATGTTTCATCATTGCTACACTATACCTTGACTGGCTTGTCCCCTCCCCGTGACCCTTCCGTAAGGGGATGTCCAGTTGCCTACAGATGGGCTTTGGGTCCCCATCCCACACTCCCCTCATTCAGTGATATGACTTTTTGTTCTTTGATGCCTGATACCTCATCCCTTCGACATCTCTTGATCACACAGGCTGGTGTGCTTCTTCCTTGTGGGTTTTGTTGCTGCTGAGATATATGGCTGCTTGTTTACCTTCATGCCTTTAAGACCCCAGATGCTGTATCTTTTGATAACTGGGCACCATCAGCTTTCTTCACCACATTTGCTTATGCATCTATTTGTCTTCAGAAATTGTATCAGGGAGGTGAGCACACAATGATATGATTTTTTTGTTGTTGTTCTTTGATGCCTGATAACTGATCCCTTTGGCACCTTGTAATCACATATGCTGGTGTGCTTCTTCCATGTGGTGTTTGTTGCTTTTCGTTTTTTAGTTTTCATAAGTCAGAGTTGGGGTTGGTTTGGATTTACTGGTTTGTCTCTATGCTCAATTGAATTCTGTGTTCTCTTTGTGGATGGCAGTATTCTGTGTCCAATTAGCTAGAAATTTAGATGGTGTTTCTCATGCATTCACATTGTTCCCTCCTCTGTGTTACTGAGAAGACCAAACCATCCAAGAACCTACTGACTACTTTGAGTTGACATGGCTCTCTCCCTTCAGATGAGTTACTGCTTTTGGCGTGATCTGAGATTCTCGGGTCACAATTTGCTTCTGAGTGCCATACTAATTCATCTGAACTTTATTCTTCATAGTTACGGGTTCACACTCCATTCATTTTTAAAAAAACATTTTATTAGGCACTCATAAAACTCTTATCACAATCCATACACAGATCAATTGTGTAAAGCACATCTGTACATTCTTGCCCTCATCATTTTCAAAACATTTGCTCTCCACTTAAGCCCTTGGCATCAGGTCCTCTTTTTTTCCCCTCCCTCCCTGCTCCCCCCTCCCCCATGAGCCCTTGATAATTTATAAATTATTATTTTGTCATATCTTGCCCTGTCCAACATCTCCCTTCACCCCCTTTTCTGTTGTCTGTCCCCCAGGGAGGAGGTCACATGCAGATCCTTGTAATCGGTTCCCTCTTTCCAACCCACTCACCCTCTACCCTGAATCTTATCTCCAGTCTGTGATGGATAAATAAGTAAGATGTCAAAGGATATTTGTCATTTCTCACTTGTTTTACTGGAATGCTCCCCAACAACTCTCCAAATTGCAGGGAAATTGGCACAGCCTCCACTCCGTTTTCTCCCCGGAAGGATCTCCAAATTGCCCAGAGTCCCTTCAGTGCCCTGGCACAAGGGGCAATGTGACAGACAGGAAGCTGAAATGGGAGACAGCTGTCTGAACCAATTGGGGTTCAAATATCTTACGTCTGAAATTTTATAAAAGCACATAATCATGTGAGCGCATGGCTGGAGCCCCCTGTCACGGTCATTCTCTCTCCTGTCCCTGCAGAAGGAACAGGGCTTGGGGACCACTTTGCATTGTATCTAGTGTTCCATTCTGGAATAGATGCATATATGTGGACATGCATGCATAACCCATTGTGTACAGATATTCTGATACACAAAGCACCAACTGCCCAAATGGCAACCAAGATGTAGTCAGCTTACAGGAGAACCGGCTTAAGAGGGAGGGACAGTCACATAAGTAATGGCAATGAGGGGAACTAAGTGTCCAGAGGAGGGAACTCAGAGTCCTCCCCATGAGAAGCTCTAAGTCTCCTTTGTAGTTTTGTGGGCAATGGCTTGTGTGAAGGAACCATTGGTCAAAATCTGAGATAAGGGTCTTAATCTATTGGGCATCAGAAAGAGCCAGGTGATCCTGATAGACTGGCTCTGCAGGTTTGTTTGACAAGAGAAGACACCTGTGTCCCTCACATGAGCACAGTAGTGACCTGTTACAGTATAGATTGTACTGGTTTTATTTGTTCCTTTTTTTTTTTTTTGCTCCGGGATTGCTTATTTTATTGCTGATCTTTGCCAGTACGGACACATTTCAGGGACTTGGGAGGATCAAATGGTGAAGGTACTGCCCATTGACTCCAGGAGAGAGACCTCCCACAATGAGGTCTTCTAAATATGGGGACAGAAACGAGGCTCCTGAACGTGGATGCTGAGGGCCATCTCATGACTTCTCATGACAACTGGACATAATAAAGAAGGTCTGTCTCAGGAAATCCTGCAGCATCTGGACACCGTGCACTTGGAACTCCATGACAGGTGGTCCCATCCACAGGGCCAAGCCTCTCAGCCACCACCTTCCACGACTGGGCCCCACGACAGTGACTCGCGTCTGTCCAGAGGCGGTGAAGCCCCGCTCCAGCTGGATGAAGGTGCTGCTGTGTTCCTCTAGACGGTGAAGGTCAGCATCTGAGGAGCCAAAGATAAGCTCCTCCTCATCCACGTAAAACACCAGCGGATTCAGAAAGTTTTCCAGCACCGTCCACCACGGCTGCTGCGTCTCGGCGCTGGTCCTGCCGGTACTCATGATCCTGCTGAGTTCTGACCCGGTCCACAAGAGAGCAAGTTCAAATCTCTTGTTTGTTCCTTTCAACGATCACACGTTTGAAAATATGTGGTGCTGGCCTGGCTTGTCACAAAATTTGTTAGTACTTTTCTCTCTTAAGAACCTCAAGATCCAACCCCCAAACCAAGCCAAGTGCCACCAAGTTGATTCTGACTTCTGAAGACTCTTTACAAGATTTCTGAGGCTGTCTATCTTTATGGGAGCAAACAGCCTTTCTTTGGTGGAGAAAGGTGGGATTGAACCACCAACCTTGTGTTTAGCCATTCAACACTTACCTGACTAAGTCACCAAGGTGCTTCAAACTCAAGACTGACTTTAAAAAAAATTTTTTTTATTTATACTGCGAAAACAAACTGGTTTGATTTAAATCCGGAGTGGGGTGATGTTCGTGATGGAAAGCCAGTCTAAAAGAGAGAAAATTCCATTTAGGAAATAGAGGTATTTTAAATGTGTTAGTTTAAAACATGGGCTAGAAGCCAAGAGAGTGGTTTCATTTTGTCCCTGGTGTAACTTAATGGTAGATAAGTCACTTCCTCATCTGTACGATAGGCGCACGGGTGTCAGCCGGACCGAACAACTGAATAACTTCTCAGATTCCCTTTAGCTATTAATTTCTGTGAATGTCATAGACCTGAAGGAACCCGGGCTAGATTATTTATAAGATGAGAACAGATCAGACATTTTTGTTGCTTCTGATAATGAACTCGGAATCATTACTTATAATTAGTATAATAATGTTTTTATGGATGTGCCATTAGGCTGGGCAATATTGGTTTTAGTAAATAAGCTAAATATGCATGCTACTTACAGTCTCACGTGTAGTACTAAGTGGCCTAGCACTTCATAGTCTCTTGTTGTAAATAGTATAATGCTTACATACAGCCCTGTCCTGGGGTGATCAATGACTTAACGTTGTCAAGTGAATAGAGAATTCATATAATGTAAGAACAAGTGTGAGGATGGTGCAGGGCAAGGCAGTGTTTCTTTCTGTTGTGCATCAGGTCACTGTGAATCAGAGCCAACTCAACGTCAGCACCTGACAACAACAACATCTGGATAAAACCAGACAAAGTCCCATTGTGTCATCAGGCTTTTGCTCTTGTCGAAAATCTGCCCTTATTCTAGTGAAAGAGGTTTTTACAAAACCAGTGGAATAAAAGATTAAAGCTCTTTCTGCTACAGTCTGCTCTGCATTCCCCACTCTGGTTGTGTCTTGGGAACAGGTGAATTCCATCATCGTCATGGCCATTCATTCCGTTTCTGAGCCCACAGATCTCTAAGAGCAGGCGTTGGGGACAGAGGCAGTTAGTTAATTGTGCCAACCTGGCCTATAAACACATGTGAGGTTAATTGAAAGGCGGAGGGATAAATGGCTCAGTGACCCTCACCTTTCTAGCTTTCGGGTCTCTTGCTTTGTGATGGTCGCACTAGGGTGCAGCTGCCTTGGCAGTTCCCTGCTTCAGCTGGCAAGGGTGACTTCCTGCAAGACATCCCCAAGGAGAAACCACGTGGACCGACCCTGATGCAGCCCTGGGTGCTGGAGCAGCTGTGTGAAGACCCCTGTCAGTGCCGAGATGCTTATATGTTCACTGACTCGTCTTTCCTCCTTGAGTCAGCATCATTGTGTCTGTTTTGTGAGGTGGAGGAGGACTTTGTGGATTGGTGTCAGACATACGGTTAACGTTGGACTTGTGGGCTTGGGCAGCACTGAGTTGGGATGTTTTCTTGTTGAGCACTTAACCTTTATATAAAACTCTCTCTTATCCATGAGTTGCTGTGGATTTGTATCTCTAAAGCACCCAGACTAATATAGGCACCTAACTGGGGCTACCATTTAAGACCCAGGGCTCGTCGGAAAATTGATTCTATCCCTTCCTGGTGAGCTGCTTTGCATTCCAGAGTATACCTCAGCACCAGCATCCTTTAGACGAACCTCCGTATGTCCCTCAGTATCTCATTGCTAAGAGGACCTGAGGAAGGGCATGAAAGCCTCCGTAGCTGGTGATCTCCTCTCAAGGGGGCACTTGCTTAAAGTTGGCCTTACTAAGTACTGCTTTACATAGAAAACCAAGCATAGGGCTAGTTAGTGATACCACATCTAGGCGGAACCTCTTGACCTCTGAGCAGGGCTCGTCACTGTGGAGCAGATCCCAACTCGGGGAGACCGGGTGTTTCCGAGAACTGTGCTCGTTAGGGCTCTTCAGGCGCTGCCCTCTTGGACACAGGTCACTGAGCTTTTCTTCAGAGGCACCTCCAGGCGGTAGCCGAGTGCTTAACCTACACAGGGGCAGCCTCTTGGACTCTAAAACAACATCAACAGCAACAACAACAACAACAACTCATCGATACTCAGTCCATTTCAGCTGACAGCAAACCTCTAGGGCTGAGCAGGACTGCCTTCCTGGTCTGCAAGGCTGTCTGTCCTCTTTACGGAAGCAGACTGCCACAGCTTTCTCCCTCGAAGCAGCTGGTGGGTTGGAACCGCCAACCTCTTGGTCAGCAGCTGAGCACTTAACCCTTCCGCCGCCCAGCATTCTTTCTTGGACCTCGGAGACACTTTGCAATGTGACACATTTAGTTTCGTATGCTACCTTCCTTGAGTATCCACCCCCTCCCCACGTCTCCCCAATCCGGTGGTTGGGGAAGAGGGAATTTGCCAACTCTTCCTCTCCATTTCTCTGTAGGCATGGCCTGCAGAAAGCACAAGCTCAACTCTGCTCTGGGCCCAGAATCAAGACTCGGCCTCCATGGGGTGAGGCGTGCAGTTTTCCATAACAGACTATGGTCGATGGGGGTGTCTGCCTAATTCCTGGGTCTGGCTGTTAGGATGTCTGTAAGGACTGCATAAGGAAGCCACAGGTTGCCATGCGGCCTTTTTCAGTAATTAAAAAAACTTTTTTCTTTTTTTTTATCTGCTTGATTCCTTTGTAGTTCTCAGTTGGTTCAGAGCTTGAATGGGAAAGAAAGATGCTGTTTAAGCCACCACCCAATGTGCTGGACACACGGACCACAATTCAACAGCACCCAGTTCTTTTCCTGGGCAATGAGACATCTGGCAGCCATGAAGATGTAAAAAATGACATATTTTCCCAGTGTGTTAGTCTGGACTCGAGAACCAAATTCATAGACACTCATACAGGTATAAGAAAGAGCTTTATATAAAGAATAATTGTACAATATGAAAACATCCCAGCCCAGTCCAGATCAAGTCCATGAGTCCAATATTAGCCCATATGTCTGATACCAATCGATAAGTCCTCTTCAGACTCACAAGACACATGCAATGACACCGAATGCAGGAAGATCACAGGCCAGTGGGTGGGAACTCTTGTGCATTTAGTGATATTGTAAGCATCTCAGCGCTGGCAGGTGTCTCCACATGGCTCTTACAGCTCAGGGCTCTAGCATTGCTCCATGTGTCTTGTCAGCTGCAATGTCTCCTAGGGAGTGAGCCTGTGCCCTGCCTCCAGTGAGCTATTTATCTCTTTAGTGCCTCCAAATGGGGTCATTAAGCTGCAACCTGATTGACAGGCTAACCTCCACCCCTTTACTCTTAATCCTCTCAGATTGACAACAGATTATGTAACTACCACACCAGGGTACACACTCCCATAACTGGGCCATCCCAACTTTCCCCTTTCCACTCACCAGCACCAGTCCCTGTAGATGAGTCACTATCTGAGACAGCTCATAATGAAGAAAGCGCTGTGGGTTTTCTTCCATCTTTGGCTGTGTGCATGCTGGAATAGGAGCGAGTAGACAAGGAGCTGAGGTAGCACCCTGGAGACGTTTCAAGGTACACTCTGGTGCCAGACAAGCCTCAACCTGACAGCGAGTCATGGAATGCATCATCCCATCTCCCTGGTCCAGCCCATCTGCTTCAGTTGGTCAGCACATTTCAATGGGAAGCAATAGGGAGCAGGTACATTTCATCATCTTTGTCCTGGTCTTCACGGTCCTTTCATTCAGCTGTGAACCTTGGCGGCACAATGCTGATGCCCTCAAATATTATCCAGAACATCAGTGGGTAGAATTCCCCAGTTGCTCCTGGGGGGAAAGATGGCCAGTGTGCTTCTGGAAAGAAGATGTCCTTGGGAATCCTATGAGGTAGTTCTACTGTGTCCCGTGGTGTCATCTCTGTTAGTCAGAATGGACTTGATGGCAATGGGTTTGAATTTTGTTTGCTTGTGTTTCACTTGTCTGTCGTAGCACGCTTAGATAAACCTGCCACACAAAACCTCTTTAGAGCATTGAAAAACAAGGATGTTTCTTAGAGGATTAAGTTGTGACTGACCCAAGCCAGGATGTTTTCAATTGCCTCCTATGCATGTGAAAGTTGAACATGGAGAAAGAAAGGCAGAAAATTGATGTGTATGAATTGTGGTGCTGGAGAAGAATATTGAAAGTATCATGGGCTTCTAAGAGGAAAAACAAATCTGACTTGGAAGAAGTACAGAGAGAGCTCCTTGCAGGGAAGACTTCGCTGCATGTACTTTGGACCAGTTGTCAGGAGAGGCCAATCCCTGGAGAAGGCCCTTGTACGTAGTAAGTCAAAGGGCAGCAGAAGAGAGGAAGGCTCGTAAGGAGATGAACTGACACAGTGGCTGCAACAATGGTCTCAGGTATAGGAACAATTGTGAGGATGACACGGGAACAGGGCTGCTCTGGGTTGTAACCAACTCAATGACACCTAACAACAACAATAGCAAGCATGGTGAATCTTCTACATGAGACCAACTAATTAGTCACTGTCATCAAGTTCATTTTAATTCAGGGTGACCTTCTCTATAACACAATATGCCCGATCCTGGGCCATCCTAATGCCTGAGTCCATTGCTCTGGGTACTATGCAGAGGCCTCCGACCTAGGGGGCTTGTCTTCTAGCACTGTATTAGACATATTCTGTGAGCCAAAGAGATCTCATTGGCTTTTCTCTTGAGTCTGTTTTACTTTGGAAGCTTTACCGAAACCCATTCACCATTGGTGCCTTGGTGGCATTGAAATACTACTAGCATCATCCCAACCCACAAACCACAAAATGTGAAAAACTGAAAGATGGGTGGTGGGAACCCTAGAGATAATTTTTCCATTTCTAACTGTATTTCTTTCTCTGGTATCAATCTGTTCACATTGGAGTGGATTTCCTCCTATCCCCTCACTTTGTAACCCTCCCCATCCTTCCAGGCCCATCACCATTGATTCGCTGAGCAGAAATGAACTTTTTCTCAATGCAAGAATGGTCTTTCTTCTGAAGGCAATAATTAGAGGGATATCAGCCCAAAGTAAAAGGCAAAAAAAAAAAAAAGACATTGACTGGGGGTGCACAAGAGTTCAAAGCAACAGAGGCAAAATGATTACAGAATCAATTGTGCAATGATAATAATAATCTACAACAGAAAGCATACATAGACTGAATGGTGTGGGAAGGATGATAAGACATTCCCAGAAACATGCATGGGTTTGACAGGATGTGTCTACATATCCTATGTTGCAAACACTCCCTGAATATAATAGAGCACACAGGGTCCTATGATAGAAAAACTCCTTAGCCAGACTCAAACACTTTAGGGACTGAGTCTCTGGGCCTGGGAACCCAGGACCATAGTCTTGGGGACATCATGTTTCATTGACATAATACATTTCACAGAGATAATGTTCTAGCCCTAGTTTTACAATCACTCGGGACTTAAAAGCTTGGGAGTGACCAGTTAAGGTGCAACTGTTGGTCTCTCCCTGACAGGACTAAAGAAGAGTGAAAGAAATCCCAGATGTGTGGGAACAACTAGTCCAGTGGACTTGTGGGACACACACACCCCAACAACCATAACTCTAGCTACCAGTCATACTAGATGGTACAAACTGCACTAAAAGGGATCACATTAAATGGACTGGGTAGGGTGGGAGAAAAATATGGACTAAAACTCCAAAGACCAGGCTTTTGGTTTGAATAGACTAGTGGATCTCCTGAGACGTGGCTACCCTTCAGGCCTAGAACTGAACTCACCTTGGCTGCTCAATTTTCAGCCCAATGATTATAATCAAGTTGAGATCAAAATGGCAGTCATTGTCCAAATGCAAAGTTCAGAAGGCAAGACTGGCTAGGAAAGGAGAAAGAATGGAAACAGACAAGACAGGGAGGAAGTGGGCTACATTGTGGGGCTTGTATTCAATGATATGAAACAAAATGTGCAGGAATTGTTGAATGGAACAGTATTTGGCTTTATAAACCTATATTCAATTCATGATAAAAAGTTAAAGCCAAACCAAAACAAAGCAAAAGAATGCTCCTTCTGTCTTAATTATCTAGTGCTGCTGTATCAAATACCCCAAGCGGATGGTTTTAACAGAAATTTATTCCCACACAGTTTGGGAGGCTAGACGTTCAAATTCAAGAGTGCCTGCTCTAGAGAAAGGCTTTCTCTCTCTCTTTGTCTGCTCTGGAAAACGGTCCCGTCTCCTTTCAGCATTTGTGGTTTCTGCATTCCTTGGTGATTTCCATGTGCTTGGTATCCAATGCCCCCTGGTACGGTGACCCCAGGTCCAAAGGACACATTCCATTCGGGGTATTTCTTTCTTGGTGGCAGTGGATCCCTCTCAACTCATTTTTCTTTGGCCTTGTGAGATAAAAGGTGTTGTAGGCCATACCTCCAGGAAACCCCCTTAAATCTTATCAGGACTGTGACAAGATTAGTTGTGTTACATCCCATTCTTAGTGGTTTATCACATCAGAGTGAACCATGGGAGATTGCCAGATAACTGCCATATTGCATCATTACATCACTCTCGAGTCGTGAGAGTCAAGTTGACACATATTTGGGGGGAGTTGGCTGTTATAGTTTATGTCAACTTGTGCTGTGTCGGGGTGGAGTCCAACCTGTCCAATTAGGTCACAGATTGATGATGCCTCCTGGGAGGTATGGCCTTTGATGAGACACACACTGGGAGCCCCTTTCCCTTCCTGCTTGCTGGGACCCTCTGTCTGCCTCCAGGGGTGGCCCCATGTGAGCTACGTGGCCCTGGGACGGTCCGTGCCCTGCCATGTTTCCACAGAGCTGTATTCACATGCCTCTGTACTCAGGGGACTATGATCTTCCGGATTCAATTTTCTGCGTCATTGGCCTGCAGGATATGAGTCTGAAAAGGGCTCCGGTTAGCATTGGATTCATGGACTTGAGTTGGACTGGGCTAGGATGCCTTCTAGATCTTAGATGACTTCTTGATATAAAGTTCCTTCTTATGCACATATGAGTACCACTGGTTTTGTTTCCCTAGACGACCCAGACTAACACAAGGGGAAACTGTTTAATCCACGGCACTCTCCTTTGTGATTCCTGATTCTGTTTCATTTGTAAACTGCCTGCTCCTCTTCCTAGGTCTCCAGGCTCTCTTTAGAGGGACACTCAGACACCTTAATCTAGGAGAGTGGCTTTTAATTTTATTTATTCATCTTGCATTGGCAGACATCTACTATTAAAGAACTTTACGGATCACAAACACAGGTGAAATTTCTCACACTTCTCAAAAGTCAAATATGTGAATATGTTTTGATTCAGATCATGCTGTATATTCTAAGCAGGATATATATTTTTGCATCTCTTGTGATGATTGTTTTTTTGTCAGTTGATGTTTAATTAATGGCAGGAGAGAATGGACAAATTGCCCTCCAAATGATGAAAGATAATATCAAAGAAGCTTACTGTAAATTAAAAGTGCTTTATCCCACAGGTTCATATACATTTTATGCTCCTCTCTACAGTACAGTGGTGCCAGTTTTAATAGAAAGATGTGTTCAAGTAGTTCCACTGAATAATCTCAGTATTCGTGACGGCTGAGCTTGTACACTCGCTGACGCATTACTGCCCACACCTTTCCCACTCACGCATGTTTTCCAGTTTGAGAATCATGGCTATAGAAGCTCGATAAATATTTATTGAATGAACAAATAAAAGAAAATCCTGGACACACTAATGGAATTCTTGTCTGTGGGAGCTTTAAAAAGTTTGTGAGGAAATGGAATTAAAAGACAATTAAGTTTCCCTATAAACTTTCTGATGCCCCCTTGCATTTAGGCACCTCTTTCCCAAAACTTCAGGAGACCCAGTGATACAGTGGGCTAATCATCTGACTGCTAACTGCAGGCAAGCAGCTCAAATACATCATTGCTCCTCAGGAGAAAAATGAGGCTGCTCCCATAAAGATTTACAGTCTAGGGAAGTCTAAGGACCAGTTCTAACCTGTCCTATAGCATTGCTTTGAACCAGATTCAACTTGTTGGCAGTTGTAGCTAGGTTTAAGAAATCTATATACTGGCTCCCAGTCTTCCATGGGAGCTAATGGGTAGAATGAGCTGTCGTATTTTGTCTGCATTCTTTTCAAGTCAGACCAGTTAATGCACTGACGAAAGCATCTCTCAGGGTCTATAATTAACCTCTCTTTAAAGGTGGAAAATGAAGGTATAGAAAAATAAACAAGCTGAATAGACTCTGACCAGCTGAGTGCCCCAGGATGAGTCCCTTCTCAGGACCCAAGAGCACTGATCCCTCACTAGGGTAGGTTTTCCAAACACTTCGCACCCCTCACTGAGCTGTGCGCCTCTGCTCCCCGAGATGTAGCTGTACTCTCTGTGCCGCCAGGGATGAGAGCACAATCTTACACAGAGTGAATCTCTGGACAGGCTAGGGGAATGAATAAGCGGATCTAAAAGAAACGATTGTTTGGTGCGTATATTTGAAATAGTGATGTTTCTTTGTTTTCTGATTAGGCCCTTACATTTGGGGGAAAAACGTTAAGCCTATTCAAAAATGGTGCACTAGGTGACAAACCTTGCTGTGATGCTGAAAGCGATTTCACTGGTACTTTAAAATCCACCAGGGTCATCCAAAGTGAACAGTTTCAGTGGAGCTTCCAGACCAAGAACACACTATGCAAAAGGAATCAGATGCCCATTTTGGGAGGAATGAACTATTGACATTTTTTTTCAGAGCATAGACACATTGTCAGAGACTGAAAGCCTAAAGAATAGGAGCAGAACATTGTCAGAGACAGTGACAGAAGATGAGCCACTCCAGTCAGAGAGCACTCAAAATACGACTGAGGAAGAGCTGCCTTCTCAAAGTCAAGTTGAGAACAATGACATGAATGGAGTAAAACCTTAGGGACTTCATTTGCTGATGGGGCATGACTCAAAATGAGAAGAAACAGCTGCCAACTCTACTAATAATTTGAACTGAGAATGTAAGAAGTCTAAATCTAGGGAAATTGGAAGTCTCCAAAAATGAAATGGAATGCATAAAGATCCATATCCTAGGAAATGGACTGGTATTGCCCATTTTGAATAAAAACATTGTATGGTTTACTATGGTGAGAATGACACAATCCAGAGGAGCAACTTTGCATTCATTGTCAAGAAGGAAGATTGAGCCAACAACAACGAAAGCCCAATGTAATTAATAAATTGCCTGCTTTACAAAAGAAAGAAAGATTGATTCAAGATCTATCACGAGGTACAATGCTGACTGTGATAGGATTATATCTATAAACCTTCAAGGAAATACAATCAATACAACTATGATTCAAATTTATACACCAATCATTAAAACTAGTTATTCATAGTGAATCCAGGGCGGATGATACCCTCAGGACCAGTGGTGAGAGTAGCGATACTGAGAGGGTGTAGAGAATGTGCGGTAGAAAGGGGGAACCGATTACAAGGATTTACATATAACCTCCTCCCTGGGGGACAGACAGCAGAAAAGTGGGTGAAGGGAGACATCAGACAGTGCAAGATATGACAAAATAATGACTTATAAATTATCAAGGGTTCATGAGGGAGTGGGAAGCAGGGAGGGAGGGGAAAAATGAGGAGTTGATGTCAAGGGCTTAAGTGGAGAGCAAATGTTTTGAGAATGATAGAGCAATGAATGTACAGATGTGATTTACACAATTGATGTATGTATGGATTGTGATAAGAGTTGTATGAGCCCTAATAAAATGATTTTTTAAAAGAAAAAAAACCAATTGTGAAGAAATTGAAGAAGTCTACCACTGTCTTCAGTCTGAAACGGCTCAAACATGCAATTAAGATGCATTGATATTATTGACGATTGGAATGCCAAAGTTGTAAACAAAGAGGAAGGAGCAATAGTTGAAAAATATGAACTTGGTGATAGAAATGAAACTGGAGATTGCATGGTAGAATCTTGCAAGACCAATTTGTTCATAGCAAAATTTTTTTTCAACAACACAAATGGCAACTACACACTTGGACTTCTCCAAATGGATTACACAGACATCAAATTGACCACATCTGTGGGAAGAGACGCTGGAGAGGCTCAGTATCAGCATCTAAAACCAGGCTAGGGACTGGCGGTGTAACAGAGCATCAAATGCTCATATGTAAGTTCAGGTTAAAGCTGAAGGAAAATAAAGACAAGCCCACTAGAGCCAAAATACGACTTTGAGCCCATCCCTTCTGAATTTAGTGAACATCTCAAGAACAGATTTGACACACTGAACACTAAGCCGTGATGAGCTGGGGGATGACATCAAGAAAATTATTCATGAAGAAAGCCAAAGGAAAGGAAAAAAGGGATCAGCGTGGATGTCGGAGAGGCTTGGAGACCGTCAGAAGATCAAACAATGTATTGCACTGGGTGAATCTGCTGCACACCCCCCTTTTAAAAGTGCTGAAAAGCAAGGAAGTGACTTTGAGCATGAAGGTGCAATACCTGACCCACGCCATGGTGTTCTCAATAGCCTAATAAGCTTTGAAAGTTGGACACCGTGGACGGAAGATTGAAGAAGCATAGTTGTGTTCGAGTTGTGTTGGAACAAACACATGGCGTGGAAGAAGCACAGCCTCAATGCTCCCTAGAGGCCCTTTGGACATGTTGTCCGGAGAGACCACTCCCTGGAGAAGGACATCATGCTTGGTAAAATAGAGCAGCCATGCAAAAGAAGCAGGCTCCCAACCTGCTGGATTGGCACAGTGGCTGCACCATTGAGTCCAAACGTAAGTGTGATTGTGAGGATGGTGTGAGGATGGTGTTGACAGGGCAGTGTGTCGGTCTGCTGTACATAGGGGCGCCATGAATCTGAGCGGACTGGAGGGGTCCTAACAACAACAGATTATAAACCTAAATGAAAGAAATCCTAATGCTTGCCTTAGGACATGAACTCAGGACTAAGTTTCTCAAGATTTACTTACGCTATTATCAGACCTTTGTTGCTTTGGGCAGCCAAAGTGGTTGATTCTCTCTCTTCTTTGAGAAAGTTCTACAAGCTCGGCCAGAGCTAGTGGTTTTGTTGGTGTCTGAGAACAGGCTGTGCCTTACGGACGGTGGGAATGATATTGTCTTGGTGAAAACTCTTCCAGGAACCCAAGTTTAAGAGTATCTCCAAGTAGTTATAACGAAGGTGTTTTGTAAATGATATTGTTTTCATTTGTTATGTTCATAGTGCTTGTAGGAAGCTAATGCACAAGGTGGCTGGGTGGTTTGCAAAAACCATATAACATGCATGTTCTTTGTATAAAAATCAGGTGTTTTGTATCTATAACTGATAGTAGTTTTTTTTAAAAAGATTGTTTTCGTGAGAGAGAATCCACGTACCATACTTCTTTAACGTGTAGAATTCCATTGCTTTCAGCAGCATCACCATAATCAATGTAGAAACATCATGTTCCTGTCAAGTTCGGTTCTGGTTGAGCAAGGAGGTAAGGGAACAATCAGAAGGGAGGATGGGGCTGCGGAGGATCAGTGCCTCTGCTGATGCCGGCTTCCACAGGGCAGAGTTGGGAGAACGGACGGGTTCCCACAGAGGCGTTTGCTACATAATGAATTAAACATGGCTTCCGTGTCTTGCTTGGTCCCAAGTTGCTCATTTCTTCACAGCCAGCTGAGCCCTATCAGTCCACATGTCAGATGGCGTGATGCTGAAAACTGTACATACCAATTGTTTTATAAATACAGTTTTTAGCTACTTAGAACTTCCCCACTTTGCTCTTCCTTGTGTAACCATGGCCAGCACTTGGCGACCTTAGATAAGAGAAAACCCTGTCCTTATAAGGTGCTGCTCTGCCTTTGGAACCCTCTGAGCCAGATTCCCCCACCTTGCTGCCAAAAGACTTCGAGCACTCAAAGAAGAAACAAAAACGTCCTGCCACTGAGTCGATTCCAACTCTTGTAGGACAGAGCAGCCCTACTCCTGTGGGCTTCCAAGGCAGTAAATCTTCCCAGGAGCTGAAAACCTCATTTTTTTCCTCTTGAGCAGAGACTAGTGGGTTTGAACTCCCTACCTTGTGGGATATCAGTTCAACATGCAACCCACTACTCAGCTCTCTGACCCCAGAATCCCCACCTTGCAAGAAAAGGTCTTTGAGTAGGGCCATCTAACCCCCACCCCCCACCCCTTACTTCTCCTTCCTGTGATTCTGCCCCCTGCCCCTGCTCCTTCTGCTGTGGAGCACCCTCCCCCATCTGGGGCTAACAATGCACCCACCCCAGTAAACAATTTGAGCAATATTGCTATCTCTGGCTCATATATATTTCTGTGGTCAGCCCTGAATTCCCTCACACTTACCGCACCAGTTGGAGGTGAGTAAGCGAGTCGGGACGAGTGTGATCTGAGCACCTGGATGGCGGAAGCAACAGGGACACGGGGTACAGTGAGGTTAGCGCTGGAGGACATAACCCTGCGGTGTGGCTGGGTGTGCACAGTGAAGAGAGGGCTCTGCTCTCATCTCAGGCGATGGAACTGAGAACCTTTGAGGGCAGCTGGTGATACTCTGAGCGTGTGGGTCCCTTCCTGACCGGTTACGGTGAGGGCAGGTGACCCTGCGGTCAAGGGGGAAGGGACGAGAAAATAAAAGCTCTACATGCAGTGAGCCTTCCTCCCTGCTCCCCGGACTGTTCCTGGGTGTATTTTCAGTGATAGGTTTGAGATACATTCCATTGGCTCGGTTGGGGGCCAACGGCTCTCCTTTGCCAGCATGATTCCTTCTAGCGGCTGCAGAAACATCCTCTAGGTCTGGGGCCTGTGTGGCTTTAGCTCTCCTGACAGATTTCTCCTTCCGGGCCAATGCTTCTCCCCAGTGCTCTCTTTCATCCCAGGCTATCCCAATCTTTTCATTTCACACTTTGTCTCATAAGACAACTCACAAGTCATGTTTGATCTATTGATTCATCTCTTTCCCCCCTTTCCACATAGTTTATTATTACTTTCGTTGTTTTTTGGTAATGACTTGTAAAAAAACTGACCTCCTCTAACACCACTTGTCTGTCAGTTGGTCACGCTGCAGTAGCCTGTGCGCTGCTATAGCGCTGGAAGCCAAGTCACCAATACTTAAGGTAGCAACTGAGTCACCCACATTGGACAGGCTTCAGCAGAGCTTCTGGAGGGAGGCAGTCTAGGAAAAGCTTGTCCATTTCTGAATCATTAGCCAGGGAAAATGTGGTGAATAGCTGTGGAGCCTTGTTTGAAATCGTGCCAGAAGAGGACCCCCCCCACTAGTTGGACTGATTGTGAGTGTGGTTATGGCATAGGAGTGGGACTGTTAAGGAACTGAAATTAATCTTTTAACTTGCCACCCAACAAAAGACATATTCATGCTCAGATGATTTTAGTGGTGGATTCTACCAAATATTTAAAGAAAAAAGAACTAATATCAATTTTGGAAATCTATTTTTAAAAATTGAAGAAGAAAAATGTCTGATTCATTTTATGAAGCTAGTATTACACTGGTTACACATTCAGGTAAAGACAGTACTAAAAATAGAAAATGACAGATGAATACCCCTCGTGAATATAGTAGATGCAAAGAAAATATTAGCCAATAGAACTCAGCAATCTACATAAAGAATTAGACATTACGACCTTGTGGAGTTTATTCTAGGGATGTAAAGCTGGTTTAATATTTGTAGATGCAATCCATCATAATAGCAGGCTAGTGAAAATATATGATAATCATATCAGTCAATGTTTTCTTTCTTGAGAATTCAACATGGATCATGATAAATACTCATATAAAGAAGGAAACATAGGGCCACTTCTTATCTCTAGTTAGAATAGACTCAAAGGCAAGTAAGTGGTTTTGGTTTTTCTTAAATTTAATAAAGACAATATACAAAAATGATACAACTAACATTACACATAATGATGCAGGACAGCAAGTATTCTTAATTAGGGATAAATGGCAAGGTTGTCCACGCTCATGACTGTCACTCAACACAGTGCTGTGAGTTCTCGTCGCTGCAGTAAGGCGTGCAGGGCAGAAAGGAAGAATGCTAACTGCTGCTATGTATAGGTGATTTGATTCGCTAGGTAGAAAATCCCAAGGAACAAACCCAAACCCCAAATCAGCCTTCTAGAACTAATGAATGAGTTCAGCAGAGTTTCAGATACAAGACAAATATACAAAAATCAATTATTTTTATATATTAACAATAAAAACATGAACACTGAAATTTAAAATACCAAACTCAACATTCATTGCCACCGAGTTGATTCTGACTTATAGAGACTCCGTAGGACAGTGTAGAACTGCCCTGCAGGTTTCCCAGGCTATACATCTGTATGGAAGCAGAAAGCCTCATCTTTCTCCCAGGAAAGAGACAATATTCATGGATACGGGGTTTAATTGAGGAAGTTAACAGGCTATCATTCATGTGGCAGATGCTCAGGATACTATAGGTTATGGGTTGGGCTGCGATGTGTAGTTCAAGTCCAGCAGCAGCTCCCCAGGAGAAAGACCATGCATCTACTCCTGGACACAGTTACAGTCTGGGAAAGCCACAGGAGGCCCCTATGCGTCAGCACTGACTCAGTGACACTGAGGCGAGATGGAGGGCATATTGAGAAACAATAGTTTCCCATTCTGATATTTTCGTCTAATAAAACAAATCTGTTTTAGAGGAAACACACCCAGGATGTTCCTTAGAAGCAAGGATAGCAAGATTTCATCTCCTGTACTTTGGACATGCTATGAAGAGAGACTGGTCCCTGGAGGACATTATGCCTGGTGGATTCAAGCATAACAATGATGTGAATGTGTTTCCTCCCATTGTAGATAGGGTCGCTATGAGTCCTGATGGCATAGTAGGTCATGCGATGGGCTGCTAACTGCAAGGTCAGTAGTTCTAAACCACCAGTTGATCCATGAAAAGAGGAGGCTTTCTACTCCCATGAAGAGTCACAGTCTCAGAAACCCACAGGGGCAGCTCTGCCTTGTGCTATAGGGTTGCAATGAGTCAGAACTGACAGGACGGCAGTGAGTTTTGAGCTATGAGTTGAAATTGACTCAACATCATCAAATAATAACGATCTGCGGTCATACTCTTTTACTCAAGCTTGTTCAAAACCAAATACAATCATTCATAGATAAAGAAACTATGACATCACAACTTATAACTACCTTAACTGTTCACCACCACCAAAACTATAAATATTCAAAAAGTATATATTATAATATATTGAAAATGTTTAATTTCTATAAACTGACCAATTCCCCTACCCACCCACTCCCCCCAAATCTAATCAAACAACCCACTTCCAGCTAGTTGATTTTGACTCATAGTGACCCTATAAAGGGTTAGTGAGGCTGTACATCTTTTTTTAAAATCATTTTATTGGGGACTCTTACAGCTCTTATCACAATCCATACTTACATCCATTGTGTCAAGCACATTTGTACATATATTGCTATCACCATTTTCAAAACTTTTTTTTCTATTTGAGCCCTTGGTATCAGCTCTTTTTTTCTCCCTCCCTCCCTCCCTCCCCCTGCTTCCCTCTGAACCCTTCATAATTTATAAATTATTATTTTTTCATGGCTTACACTGACTGATGTCTCCCTTCGCCCACTTTTCTGTTGTCGGTCCCCCTGGAACAGGGTTATATGTAGATCATTGTGATCAGTTCCCCCTTCCTCCCCCTACCCTTCCCTTCCCCTCCTAGTATCATTACTCTCATTATTGCTCTTGAGGAGTTTATCTGTCCTGGATTCCCTGTGTTCCCAGCTCTTATCTGTACCCATGTACATGCTCTGGTCTAGCCAAATTTGTAAGGTAGAATTGGGGTCCTGATAGTGTGGGGGTCAGGAGGAAGTATTAAAGAACTAGAGGAAAGTTTTATGTTTTGTCAGTGCTATTCTGCACCCTGACTGGCTAGTCTCTTCCTTGTGACCCTTCTGTAAGAGGATGTCCAATTGTCCACAGATGGGCTTTGGGTCTCCACTCTGCACTCTCCCTCATTCACATTGATATGATTTTTTGTTCTGGGTCTTTGATGTCTGATACTTGATCCCATGGACACCTCATGATCACACAGGCTGGTGTGCTTCCTCCAAGTGGACTTTGTTGCTTCTCAGCTAGATGGCCACTTGTTTATCTTCAAGCCTTTAAGACCCCAGATGCTATATCTTTTGATAGTCGGGCTCCACCAGATTTCTTCACCACATTTTCTATGCACCTGCATTGTCTTCGGTGATCATGTAGGGAAGGTGAGCATCACAGAATGCTGGGTTATTAGAACAAAGTGTTCTTGCATTGAGGGAGTACTTGAGTAGAGGAGGCTGTACATCTTTATAGAAGCAGATAACCTCAACCTTCTCCCACAGAGCAGCTGGTGGTTTTGAACAGCTGATCTTGTGTAGTTAGCAGTCCAATGCCTAATTGACAGCATTGCCAGGGCTCCACTATAAACAAGCTATGTGTAATTCCTGTCTTGCTAACTGTAATTCTATCTCTTTCATTGACACTCAAGAAAGTGTATGGTGATTCAAGTGATGCTTGAGTGAAGTTACTCTCATAATAATTTTGATTTAGCTCAAATTTAGCAATTTCTGGAAATAAGCCTTAGTGTTTAATTGTAAAAACTCCTTACAACACCTTGCAGCTAGGGATAACTAACATTATGCCTTGACACTATGGTGGAGAACCATTGATGAGACAATATGAAAACACTGAAGAATCGAGGCCAGGAAGTAATGTAAAGGGTTAACTTCCTTTCTTTCTATACACAGTTGCTGTCTCTGTTGATACCTTAGTCAGAAAACACATAAAATGTTCACTCCCTCCATGCAGTGCAAAAGATTTCTCTTTGAATATGGTCCATTGCCTGGAACACAAAGTCTTTGATTTTAGATTTGCTTTTGATAAAAAGATGCTGGATAGGCGACTGACAACAGTGGCAGAGAAACTAGCTACAGAGCTAGCTGAACTTGAGTTGCTAAGGTCCTAAACTGGAGCAGTGGTGTAATGGTCACCGATGGTCATTGCTGTTGTTAGGCACAGTGTGAGTTCCAACTCACTGTATGCGAAAGGATCAACACTGCCTAATTCGATGATCTTGTTGGTTGTTAAGTCAGCTCTTTTTTGGTGAACTTCTGTTCAGAAGAATGAGATGTTATCTGGTCCTATACCATTGTACCGTCTTCATCACCATAAACCCAAACCAAACTCAGTGATATCAAGCCAATTGCTGACTTATAGCCACTCCCAGTGGGTTTCCGAGACTGCAACTGTTTACAGGAGAAAGCCCAGGCTTTCTTCCGAGGAGCTTCTCATGTGTTTTAACTGCCAACCATGCGGATCCCAGCCCAACTCGTAACCACGACACCATCAGTTTTTAAGTCCATTGTAGCTATTCCATTAATCCACATCCGTGAGGATTTTGCACCGTTGTACTGACTTTCTATAAAACAGGGTGTCCTAGTCTAACCATTTGTCTTTTCTAAAGATGCATAAAAAAAGCAAGATAACGTCTCACTATCTTGGCTTCTGGGGAATATCCTGGTTATGTATCAATTATTAAAAGTCTACCAACAAATAAGTATATGTTATTAAATTGAATCCTGTATCACTCTCAAAACTGTTGCTATAGTTGAGCCCATTGTTGCAGCCACAGTGCCAATCATTTCATTGAGGGTCTTCCTCTTTGTTACACTCTCGAGGCTTATCAAACATGATATCCTATAATCTATTATGTTCAAAGTATGTGAGGCAAAGTCTCATTCGTTCAGCATTCTCACTGTATTTTGTCTGAGACAGATTTGTTCTATAGTCAATATTCCTTGCCAACACCACAATTCAAACCCACCAATTGTCCTTCCTTAATCATTGTCCAGCCTTCAAAAGCATATGAGGTGACTGAAAATACCATGACTTGGATCAGGTAAAAGGTGACCTTTTTACTTCTTTACACTTTAAAAACGCCTTTTGCAGTGGATTTTCACAATGCAAATATGTCACTTGTTTCTTGACTGCTGCTTCTGTGGGCATTGGTTGTGGGCTGAAAATAAAATCTTTGACAACTTCAATCTTCTCTCCATTTATCATGGTGTTACTTGCTGGTCTAGTTGTGAGGGGGTTGTTTTCTTTACGTTGAGGTGTAATAGATTCAGATGGCTGTGGGGTTTGATTTCATCAGTAAGTATGTGATAGGGTTATTTGTGCCAACATGGCTCCTGTAGGAACATGTGGACAGGGTGTAGCCCAGCAGTTCTCACCTGTGGGTCTGGACCCCTTTTGAAGTCGAACGACACTTTCACAGGAGTCCCCTAAGACCATTGGGAAACACATTTCCGATGGTCTTGGGAACTGAGACACTGCTCCTCTATCTGTCTCCAGGTGGGCCCGCCCGCATGCAGATACACCCACATACATGTACCCGGCAGGAAGACTGTCACCCATGCTACGCCATTCTTCAAGACAAAATTTCAATTCTTTTTCATTAGAAATAAATATTTCACAATATATAATTACATATTGTTTTTGAGACTAATCATTGTGCTTTAATTGTGTTCAATTTGTAGCCATGAAAATACATCCTGCAGATCAGATATTTACATTACGATTCATAACAGTAGCAAAATTACAGTTATGAAGTAACAACAAAAATAATTTTATGGTTGGGGTTCACCACACATGAGGAACTGTATTAAAAGGTCGCGGCATTAGGAAGGTTGAGAACCACTGGTTTAGCCTGTCAATCAGGTTGCAGTTTGATTGGAGGGTGATTGAGATAAATGGCTTGCTGGAGTGGGTTTCTCTTTCTCTCTCTCTCTCTCTCTCTCTCTCTCTTTCTCTCTCTCTCTCTCTTTCTCTCTCTCTCTCTCTTTCTCTTTCTCTGTTTTCACCTTCCTGTAACGAGCCATGCAGAGGTCTACACCAACCCTGGAGATGCTTCCACTACCATTGGGTGCACACAAATAACTCTGCACCCACAGGCCTGTGATCTTCTTGCATTCTGCATCATAATTGTGGTTATGTAAATCTGAGGAAGAATTTATGGACTAGTATTGGACTTGTGGACAAGTATTGGACTTAAGGACTTGATCTGGACTGGACTGGGATGTTCTCCTATTATATAACTACCACAAAGTGCTTCAAATACTCTTCACCTTCAGCAAGCAAAGTTGCATCACCTGAAAGTCATGGGTGGTTAATGATTCTTTCTTCAGGTCATCACATTGAAGACATTCCTCATTTTTACTGCCCGCTGCTTTACCAAGCATGATGTCCTTCTCCAGGGACTCGTCTCTCCTGACAATATGCAGGTATACACCTCCCAACATGGAGGTTTTTTTCCCCAAAGGAATATATTTAAATTTTATTTTACAAAACAACCTTATCACCTTCAAAGTGCTCTCCATTAAAGTTGATGCATTTCTAAAATCTGGGATTCCATTCTTGGAAAAATTTTCCAAACTCATCTGTTTGGATGGCTGATAGCACCTCCCTCATTTTCCCCCTTCTTCACCTTGTCTTAAGTAATCAAATTACTGTCCTCTTTCATGGACATTTGTGGAAACAAAAAAAAGTTGCACAGAGTGAGGTCAGGTGAGTAAGATGTGTGGGGCAAGAGAGGCATGCTGGTTTTTGGACCAATCACCTAGAAGGCTGTGTGAGTAGGTACATTGTTGTGGTGGCAAAACCAGTCCCCTGTCTGCCACAGATCAGGACTTTTTCACACACATTGTTATGCAATCTTTTCAGAACCTCTAAATAGAAAGCTTGATGAACAGTCTGACCTGGTGGAACAAACTCCAAATCACTACAAGTCAACATTTTCATCCTTTTGAGAAGGTGATATATGTCCAGAGCAAAGTTTGTCCTCAATCGACCTTTCACCTTTCTTGAAATGAGTAAACCACTCATGCACTTGAGTTTTTCCCATCGCACTGTCCTTGTCAGCTGTGCCCAACATCTCGATAGTTTCTGTGTTATTTTTCCCAAGCAGGAAACAAAATTTCACAGCCGCATGCTGTTCTCTTAAATCAGCCATCACAAAAAACAATGTTCAAGTGGAACTGCTTTTACAAAAAAATTCACTGTGACCAGAGAGAACCTTCTCAGGCAATGCCACTGGGTACACTAACTCAGAACAGGTTGCTTGATCTTTGCCTAGTGGGAAAAGTGTGTACTGCGAAAGCTCTGCTCTGCCCAGCACAATTCTCTTTTTGGGGGGTTACCCCCCTCCTATGTCCAAAGTATGTAAGGTAAGTAAGTAAGTAAGGTGCACTCTGCCCTTACTTCTTCCAAGATAGATTTGTTTGTCCTTTCAGTGGTCCATGGTTCTTTCACTATTCTTCGCCAGTACCACAATTCAAATAATTGATTGTCCTTGGTCCTCCTTATTCAATATCCAACTTTTACATGAATATGAGACAATGAAAAATAATATGCCTTGGGTCAGGTGCACCTAAGTCCTTAAAGGGACATCCTTGTTTTCATTGCTCTAAAGAGGTCTTGTGAAGCACATTTACTTAAGGCTTCATGCCTTTTGATATCTTGACTGCTGCTTCTAAGACCATCGATTGTGGATCTTCCTTCTAAGAATATGTATATTACTCTAATACTGACAGTTTTGTACTTCAGAACAGATCTTGAAATGGTCATTTTGATTATTTAATTTTTTGGGTAACTTTTAAAAAATCACTATGGGGGGCTCATACAGCTCTTATCACAATATATACATACATACATTGTGTCAAGCACATTTGTACACTTGTTGCTTAATGATGAATTTGATAAACATAAATTTCTTTGTCATTCCCAATAGAGTAGACTACATGATTGTCCAATTCAAAATGACTAGTATCTGTTTATTTCAGCTCACTAGGATATGTATCTTCAAGGATTCCATTTCATTTTTGACAACTTATAATTTTCCTAGATTCATACTTTGTACATTCCATCTTACAATTATTAATAGGTTTTTACAGCTATTTTTCTTATTTTGACTCTTGCCACTTTGAGGGCAAAGGTGCGCCTGACCCAATCCATGGTGTTTTTCATCACCTCCTATGCATGGGAAAGTTGGATGATGTTTAAGGGAGATCAAAGAAGCATTGATGCATTTGGATTATGGTGCTGGTGAAGAATATTGTAAGTACTGTGAAATGCCAAGAAGAGAAACAACTCTGTCTTGGAAGAAGTACAGATAGAGTACTCCTTAGAAGTGAGGAGGGTGAGACTTCATCTCACTGTTGGAGGTATGTTATCAGGAGAGACCAGTCCCTGCAAAGGTCATTGTGCTTGGTAGAGTAGAGGACAGCAAGAAGAAGAAGACCATTGACGGGATGGATTGACACAGAGGCTGGCAGGAATTGGGGTCAAACATACCAACAATTCTGAAGACAGTGCAGGATCAGATAGTATTTCCAGACAATCTTTTCTTCTGTTTTATGTATGATTGCTCCGAGAACGACTTGAGGTCACCGAACCTCCGCAGGCCTATAGTGCTATCCGTTGTTTCAGTCCTGATATTGGTGATGTGTATTTTCTCTCCTTCATCAGTCTTACTAAATATCAATGTAATTGGTCTTTTTTTATCTTATTGTTCTTTCATTGATATTGTCCCTGGCTTTTCTGTTTTGACCACTGATTTAACCATTCACTGTTAATATTTTTTCCCCTCTTTAATTTCCATTTTGCTGTTCTTTTTCTGGTCTTTTGAGAGGGGAGCTTAAATGATTAATTAGAGACTTTTCTTCTTTTATGTTGTATGCATTTACTTCTATAAATGTCCTCCTCTCATTACTTTAGATTTGTCCTTACATATACAAAGATCATTTTATTGGGGCTGTTACAGCTCTTATAAAATTCATACGTCAATTGGATCGAAAATATATGTACATAAGTTGTCATCATTATTTTCTAAACCTTTGCTTTCTATTTGAGCCCTTGGTATCAGCTCCTGATTTTTAAATTTTAGTAATTTTATTGGGGGCTCATACAACTCTTATCACAATCCGTACATATATCCATTGTGTAAAGCACATTTATACATTTGTTGCTTGATTCTTGTGGCATCTTTGCCCAATTTCAGTATCAGAGTTATACTAGCTTCATAGAAGGAGTTTGGGAATTTGCCATCTTTTTCTATGTTCTGGAAGAGTTTGTGTAGGATTGGTGTCAGTTCTTTCCTGAATGCTTGGTAGAATTCTCTTGTGAAGCCATCTGGTCCAGGGGATTTTTTAAAATTGGTATTCTCTTGATAACCTTGTCTTTGTAGTACTGTATAAATATCCTTTTGCTTTCATTAGGGTCTTTTGTAATGTCCCCTCTTTCATCCCTTATCTTTGTTATTGAAATTTGTTCCTGCCTTTCTTTTTTTAGGTTTACCAGCAGTCTGTCAATTCTATTTATCCTTTCAAAGAACCATCCTTTAGCAGCATTAATATTTTCATAGTTTTTTATTTTCCCTCTCATGAATGTCAGCTCTGATTGTTATTTCTTCTCGAGTTGCTGTAAATTTTGTACCAGCATATCAATCTTAAGTCTCTCTTCCTTTTTCATGTGTGCATGTATTGCTATGAAACTTCCTCTGATAACTGCCTTTACTGTGGTACGTCATGTTCTCATTTTTATTGGTTTCTAGAAACTTCCTAATTTCTTCTGGGCCAGTACACATTCATTTTACAATAGAGAGTTATTTATCCTCCAATTGATTGCTGTTTACTTCATCTTCCTTTTTAAAATTTCCAGCCTTATGGCACAGTGGTTAGAGAGAGAGAGGTCTATATGATATGATATCAATGAGCTTAAATTTATGCAGATTTGTGTTATGCCCCAGCATGTGGTCTAACTTCGAATATGTGCCATGCGATCTTCAAAAGAATGTGAATGTTTTGTATTTAGATAAAGATCTATCAGGTCAAATTGTCTAATTGTATTGTTTAGATCTCTAGCTTCCTGGTTGAGTTTCTTTCCCTGTGATCTATCTTTCTTAGAGAGCAGTGTATTGAAGTCACTACTATAATTGTTGAGGCTGTGATTTTTTTCCCCATCTTTTGGAGCATTTGATTGACATATTCAGTGGGTCTCTCATTCGGGAAATATATGTTTAAAATGCTTAGTGGTTCTTTGTCAACCATTCCCTTAAGCATCCTATAGTGTCCCTCTTTATCTTTTTTATGGTATGCAGTTTGAAGTCAATTTTATCTGAGATTAGGATTGCAACTCCTGCTTTTTTTTTGAATTGCTGTTTGGTTGGTATGCTTTTCTCTAGCCTTTGATTCTCAGCCTATTTTTGTCTGTAGTCTTGAGATGTGTCTCCTGTAGGCAGCATATTGATGGGTTGTGTTTTCTAAGCCAGTCTGCTAGCCTCAATCTTTTAATGCCTGAGTTCAGTCCATTGATATTCAGGGTTATTATCTCCATCTGTGGACTCTGTGATGTCATCTTACACCTTTTGTGTTGTCTGTTTTCCTATCTTCTTTTCTCATTAGTGTGTTGTGCGTGCGTGTGTGTGTGTGTGTGTGTGTGTGTATCATTCTTGACTTTTTTTCCACCCTTAAGCCAATGCTATCTTAGGGTCTGTTTTCTCTTTGTTGTCTTCTGGGTGAGGTTGTTCTATGTGGCCATCTCTTATTTATACTTGGTGAGTGATGTTCTTCTGTCGATACTGGTCTGACCAGGATCTTGTGTAGGGCTGGGTTTCTTCTTATGTATTCTTTTAGCTTTTCCTTGTCTGGTGAGACTCTTACTTCTCCATCTATCCTGATAGATAATTTGGCTCGATAGAGTATTCTTGGATTTGCATTATTTTCCTTCAAATTTTGGAATATGTTACTCCACTCTCTTCTCTTCTTCACAGTGTCTGCTGATAGGTCTGAGCATATTCTTATTTGGGAACCTTTATATGTTATTGTTTGTTTTTTTTCTAGCTGTTCTCATGATTTTCTCCTTTTCCTCGAAGTTGGATAGTTTAACCATTATGTGCCTTGGTGACTTCTTGGGATTCAGTCTAGCTGGTGTTTTTTTTTTCAGCCTCCTGAATGGTTTCCTGGTTTACATTCATTAAACTGGGGAAGTTTTCCTTCAAGAATTCTCTCACTATTGTTGCAGATGACTTCTTTGTTGTGTCTTCCTCCGATAATCCAGTTATTCTATGTTGTTCCTCTTCATAGAATAAGACATATCTCTTATGTTTTCTTCAGCTTCTTTGACGATCTTATTAGATTTTTGTTCACCTTTGTTAAAGTCTGCTTAGCTGTCCTCTAAGTCGGTGTGGTTCTCTGCCTCCTCCAGTGGATTGGCAAAGTCCATGAGTCTGCTATTGGTTTTGTTATCTCGTCCCTAAGCTCTTTTATTTCCCTTTAGTGTATGGTCTTTATCTCTATCATTTAATCCTTTTTCTGTATTGTTCCCCTTATGTCCTGTATGACTCCAAGCAGCATTCTGAAAATTTCTTTCTGTTGCAGATCATTGTCTGCTTCTTCTATGCCCATTGTTAGTTCCAGGACATCTTCTATCATTGTCTTTTGTTTTCCCTGTTTTTTCATTGAAGTTGTTGGAGCTGATTGATGTTTGAGGTGCGTTGTTTTAGAGGAGCCAGGTTCCATTTTCCAGGAAGTCAAAGAGCACTGGTTCTCTCTGGGAGATTCCTAGGAATGCGTCTTAGAACTGTCTGCAGCTAATTTCACTATGGAATTGGGCTACCACTTTATCCTCCTGTTGCTTCATTCTTTCCCTATTCAACCAGTATTTTGTTATTTTGAGGGAAAGTTGGATGGTTCTCTCAGGGGACGTTGGTTGGGTTGTTAGAGACTGACAAGGATGGTGCTGTACTGGGCAATCTCACAAAAATCCATGATGGTGTGGCCCACAGCAGCTTGGGCCACTGCAGAGGGCGTGTGGGGTGCCTGCTGCAGTGGGAGTGCCACAAAGGTTAATGGGTTGCCCCCTTTGGTGTAGAGCACCACGAATGGTGGGCGGAATTGTCCTGGTCAGGTAGATCACTGTGGAGGTTGGGCAGATTTTCTCACAGCAGCATGGAACATTGGTGAGTGTTGGCCAAGTTGCCTTAGGCCGTTTGGGGCACTATGGCAGGCGGGAGGAACTTCTCTCAGTCATGTGGGCTCACAGACAGGTATGAGCTCCCTCAGTCATGCCAACAGGATCTCCCTAGGAGAAGGTGAGCAGAATTTTCCCAGCCTCGTGTTAACCACTGCAGAAGGAGGGCAGGTGGAATTTCCCTGAGAAGAAGGTGGACAGAATTTCCCCCAGAAGAAGTTGGGAAGGATATCCCCTTGTAGAAGGCGGGCAGGCTTACCCCAGACTTAGGTTATGCTGCAGAGGGTGGAGCTCTCCACAGCTGGGTGCAGGGCAGGCATAAGTGGCCTAGGCTAAGGGCAGTAGTATGGAGGTCGGTAGTGGCATGTGAGAGAAAAGAGAAGAGAAAAAGAAAAAAAAAACACAACTAAGTCCGCTGAGACTGTGGGGGGACAGAGAGAAGAGAAGGAAACAAAATTAACAATATAGCTGAGCCCTGAGCCCCAACTGTGGGGCTGGAGGGGTTGAAACCCTGCCCTGAGGCATTGTATCAGTTCCTCTTTTGAACCTCCCTCCTCTCCGTCCTATGATTTGAACATGGTACCTTTTCATTTTCATTCAGTTTAATGTCATACCCCACTTCCACCTTAAGGCTTTGTGTTTTATCC